>NW_028319969.1:0-118452 GCF_062004578.1 Staurois parvus
TGCACATACTCAGTTTTGTGTTGGTGTGTATTGCTAGAGAGGTTTTTTTTTTTTCTTTGTGAAGGTACATGTGATCAACATAGGGCCAATCAGCACTGTCCAGAGAGGGTCAGGGGTCATGCAGCCTGATAGAACACTCAGAGGACAATGAAAACTGCTGATGAGCAAAGGGATTTATATTTACTAAAATAGTTGCATTTCCATGTTCTGTGTACTGTGGGAGAGCGGATGTGGCGAGTGCGGGGTGCGGGGAGAACGGATGTGGCGAGTGCGGGGTCCGGGGAGAACGGATGTGGCGAGTGCGGGGTCCGGGGAGAGCGGATGTGGCGAGTGCGGGGAGAGCGGATGTGTCGAGTGCGGGGAGAGCGGATGTGTCGAGTGCGGGGAGAGCGGATGTGTCGAGTGCGGGGTTCGGGGAGAGCGGATGTGTCGAGTGCGGGGAGAGCGGATGTGTCGAGTGCGGGGAGAGCGGATGTGTCGAGTGCGGGGAGAGCGGATGTGTCGAGTGCGGGGAGCGGGGAGAGCGGATGTGGCGAGTGCGGGGTGCGGGGAGAGCGGATGTGGCGAGTGCGGGGTGCGGGGAGAGCGGATGTGGCGAGTGCGGGGTCCCGGGAGAGCGGATGTGGCGAGTGCGGGGTCCGGGGAGAGCGGATGTGGCGGGTGCGGGGAGAGCGGATGTGGCGAGTGCGGGGTACGGGGAGAGCGGATGTAGCGAGTGCGGGGTCCGGGGAGAGCGGATGTGGCGAGTGCGGGGTCCGGGGAGAGCGGATGTGGCGGGTGCGGGGAGAGCGGATGTGGCGAGTGCGGGGTACAGGGAGAGTGGATGTGGCGAGTGCGGGGTGCGGGGAGAGCGGATGTGGCGAGCGCCAGGTCTGGGCAGAGCCGATATAGCGAACGCGGGGTCCTGGGTTTAGTAACACTTTAAACTGTGCGGGGGAATTCTTTCCTGTTAGAGCAGTAAGGATGTGGAACTCCCTTCCACAAGCAGTGTTGTCTGTGGGAAGTATCAATAGTTTCAAAAAGACTCTTAGATGGGCATCTTAGTGAATGCAATATACAGGGATATGATGGGCTGGTGTCTATTCAACCTTACCAAATATGTAGCTATATAAAACCTATGGTCACATGACCCCAAAGCTCCGGCTCAGTCCCCTTTCTCTGGGTCTGGTGTGGCATCATGAATGCTCCCCCCCAGGCATGAACACCTTGGAGCCATGAACTCTGACGGGATGACGTCACTGCTTTATGGGATTCTGCAGCATTATCCATAAGAACTCTCAGACTAGTCAGAGCTTTGTGGTCACATGACCTCATAGAAAAACTTTTTGAAAAATGCAAAAAGTTGCGTTTCTGTTTCTATAGACTTCAATGGAAATGCTGCAGAAAGGCATGTATTGTGTTTTAAATCTGCCTAGCAACAAGACACATTTTAAAAAATGGAAAAAAAAAACAATGCAGAAACGGCTGAGACACAACCGGCGTGGGTGTGAACCGAACCTCAAGTGTCCTTCATGGACTTTGGACTTCACCCTCGACTTTACGGCTTTGTGCTGGGCGGATGGCTCCGGTTCCTGGAGGACGGGACAAGGACAGAGATACTAGAGATACACGGAAGGATTGGCACATAAATGTTTGTTCCACTTGTAGAAATGAAAAAGAACAAGTTAAAAAGAAAGTTGCTTCAAAATTCCACCTGACCACCTATAAAAGGAATCAAAGAGGAAATTAAATCTGTATTTGACTTCCTTCCTTTGTGGCATCAACATTCCCCGGAACCCTCCCAGACGGAGCAGTATTGTAGTCCTGCGGTCCTGGGCGCGGCTCCACCATTATACCGGACCGCTGCCAATCATCAACAAGAAGACATAGAGGGGAAAATATGATGAGTGAATCAAACTGAATTCAGAGGAACGAAACTGGAGGAGGAAAAGCCAAGTTAAGCCGCCCTTCCCCTTTTTTGGGTCAAGTTCCTCTTTGTCTGCCTCCAACCCCCCCCCCCTCCTCTTTAAGTTTTTGCACGTTCTGTCTTTTTGGGGGGAGCAGGTACCTGGTATTGACAGGCACCCGCTTCCACTTAGATCGCTGTGATGATCCAACTGGAAGTTCACCCCCTTCCCCTGCAGCTTTCTGGAACACATCAAAGGTCCCAGAAGGCTGCAGGACCATTCACAATATGCAGCGGGAAGCAGTTACAGCCGGCATCCAAAACTAAACATACCGGCACAGATGGTATGACTCCACAGAGCCCTGATCCCTGGAAGAGATGGTATGACCCCACAGAGCCCCGATCCCTGGAAGAGATGGTGTGACCCCACAGAGCCCCGATCTCTGGAAGAGATGGTGTGACCCCACAGAGCCCCGATCCCTGGAAGAGATGGTGTGACCCCACAGAGCCCCGATCTCTGGAAGAGATGGTGTGACCCCACAGAGCCCCGATCTCTGGAAGAGATGGTGTGACCCCACAGAGCCCCGATCTCTGGAAGAGATGGTGTGACCCCACAGAGCCCCGATCTCTGGAAGAGATGGTGTGACCCCACAGAGCCCCGATCTCTGGAAGAGATGGTGTGACCCCACAGAGCCCTGATCCCTGGAAGAGATGGTGTGACCCCACAGAGCCCCGATCTCTGGAAGAGATGGTGTGACCCCACAGAGCCCCGATCTCTGGAAGAGATGGTATAGACCCCACAGAGCCCTGATCTCTGGAAAAGATGGTATAGACCCCACAGAGCCCTGATCTCTGGAAAAGATGGTATGGACCCCACAGAGCCCCGATCTCTGGAAGAGATGGTATAGACCCCACAGAGCCCTGATCTCTGGAAGAGATGGTGTGACCCCACAGAGCCCCGATCTCTGGAAGAGATGGTGTGACCCCACAGAGCCCCGATCCCTGGAAGAGATGGTGTGACCCCACAGAGCCCCGATCTCTGGAAGAGATGGTATAGACCCCACAGAGCCCTGATCTCTGGAAAAGATGGTATGGACCCCACAGAGCCCTGATCCCTGGAAGAGATGGTGTGACCCCACAGAGCCCCGATCTCTGGAAGAGATGGTATGACCCCACAGAGCCCCGATCTCTGGAAGAGATGGTGTGACCCCACAGAGCCCCGATCTCTGGAAGAGATGGTGTGACCCCACAGAGCCCCGATCTCTGGAAGAGATGGTGTGACCCCACAGAGCCCCGATCTCTGGAAGAGATGGTGTGACCCCACAGAGCCCCGATCTCTGGAAGAGATGGTGTGACCCCACAGAGCCCCGATCTCTGGAAGAGATGGTGTGACCCCACAGAGCCCCGATCCCTGGAAGAGATGGTGTGACCCCACAGAGCCCCGATCCCTGGAAGAGATGGTGTGACCCCACAGAGCCCCGATCCCTGGAAGAGATGGTGTGACCCCACAGAGCCCTGAGCTCTGGAAGAGATGGTATGGACTCCACAGAGCCCTGATTCTTGGAAGAGATGGTGTGACTCCACAGAGCCCTGATCCCTGGAAGAGATGGTATGACTCCACAGAGCCCTGATCCCTGGAAGAGATGGCGTGACACCTGTCTTGGAAATTCGCTTTGAACAAATTTCTCCTTACCGTGAGTACTCGCAGTTGGATGCGCAGAAATCCCCCATAAAGCTGTGCGAACTTCGCTTACCGCGACTGCAGCTTAGCTCCACGATTCCTGCGCCTCCAACTGGGTTAGCTATCTTGAGATGTGGGGAAATGGAGCTCCAGTTACCTAGGAATGATCACACGACACTCTCAGGTTGCTGTTGGAATTCACATAGAGACTGGCTTCAGACTCAGCCCCCGGTTTTATTACACACACACGCCCCCCACATGAGTCAGGTCAATCCCCTCCCACAGAACAATGCATGGGGAGTACCTATACACAGGATGTACATTCCGATTGGAGCGTAGCCTTTCCTCTTATCTATCACCAGTCCTCCCCTCCCTCCATGAGCTCTCTGAGGGAAGCAACCTTTCCTATCCTATCAGCTCCTAGTGGTATGTCCATTCCCTGTACAAGCATCCCCTAGATTAAACATCAGTCTGTATCTGGATGGGCCGATACGATCTTTATTAAAACACATCCATCCGGATACAGTTCAGGTCGGTAATGGGTTGTAAGATATACATGAGCCTACACACTGAGTTCGCACTGCTTGGCGCCTGGCGGTACGAAGTCCATGTGGTACTATGCTGCTGATATGTGGATACAGGCCCAGGGCCTACCGCCGGCGGCATTCGCATCGAATGGCGGTATACACGCCGGTCTATAAGCGCAGATCTGCCATCTCATCCGTTACCGAGCTGAGTACTGTAATACATACATTGTACATGCGCATGGCCCAATTGCAGCCTTCAGAGCTTTAATGATACACACCAGAGACATATGAATAACACTCATATATGACACATTTAAAGTTCAACCTGTAAATACAAAATTTCCATGACACACCACAGAGCCTGAGCTCTGGAAGAGATGGCGTGACACCACAGAGCCCTGAGCTCTGGAAGAGATGGCGTGACCCCACAGAGCCCTGAGCTCTGGAAGAGATGGCGTGACCCCACAGAGCCCTGAGCTCTGGAAGAGGTGGCATGACCCACAGAGGCCTGAGCTCTGAAAGAGATGGTATGGACTCCACAGAGGCCGGATCCCTGGAAGAGATGGTATGACTCCACAGAGCCCTGAGCTCTGGAAGAGATGGTATGGACTCCACAGAGCCCTGATCCCTGGAAGAGATGGTATGGACCCCACAGAGCCCTGATCCCTGGAAGAGATGGTGTGACCCCACAGAGCCCTGATCCCTGGAAGAGATGGTGTGACCCCACAGAGCCCTGATCCCTGGAAGAGATGATGTGACCCCACAGAGCCCTGATCCCTGGAAGAGATGGTGTGACCCCACAGAGCCCTGATCCCTGGAAGAGATGATGTGACCCCACAGAGCCCTGATCCCTGGAAGAGATGGTGTGACCCCACAGAGCCCTGATCCCTGGAAGAGATGGTGTGACCCCACAGAGGCCTGAGCTCTGGAAGAGATGGCATGTCCTCCAGAGAGCCCTGATTTCTGGAAGATATGGTATGGATCCTAAAGAGCTCTGGAAGAGATGGTATGGACCCCATGGAGTTCAGAGCTTTGGAAGATACGGTATGACCTCACAGAGCCCTGATCTCTGGAAGAGACGGTATGACCCCACAGAGCCCTGATCTCTGGAAGAGACGGTATGACCCCACAGAGCCCTGATCTCTGGAAGAGACGGTATGACTCCACAGAGCCCTGATCTCTGGAAGATACGGTATGACCTCACAGAGCCCTGATCTCTGGAAGAGATGGTATGACTCCACAGAGCCCTGATCTCTGGAAGAGATGGTATGACTCCACAGAGCCCTGATCTCTGGAAGAGATGGTATGACTCCACAGAGCCCTGAGCTCTGGAAGAGATGGTATGACCCCACAGAGCTCCGATCTCTTACTAAATGATAGAGCGTAAATCTGCAGAACAATGACACTGTACAGGAGGAGAATAAAGCGGGGTCTGATATCTGCCGCACGTCTACTGTGCAGGAGGAGAATAAAGCTGGGTCTGATATCTGCCGCACGTCTACATGTACAGGAGGAGAATAAAGCGGGGTCTGATATCTGCCGCACGTCTACATGTACAGGAGGAGAATAAAGCGGGGTCTGATATCTGCCGCACGTCTACATGTACAGGAGGAGAATAAAGCGGGGTCTGATATCTGCTGCATGTCTACATGTACAGGAGGAGAATAAAGCGGGGTCTGATATCTGCCGCACGTCTACATGTACAGGAGGAGAATAAAGCGGGGTCCGATATCTGCCGCACGTCTACATGTACAGGAGGAGAATAAAGCGGGGTCCGATATCTGCCACACGTCTACATGTACAGGGGAGGAGAATAAAGCGGGGTCCGATATCTGCCGCACGTCTACATGTACAGGGGAGGAGAATAAAGCGGGGTCTGATATCTGCCGCACGTCTACATGTACAGGGGAGGAGAATAAAGTGGGGTCCGATATCTGCCGCACGTCTACATGTACAGGGGAGGAGAATAAAGCGGGGTCTGATATCTGCCGCACGTCTACATGTAGAAATGACAGTATATGGAAGAGGTGGATGGTCGGGCGAGTTGTGGCAGATAAAGGATTATCAGTCTATACACAGAGCAGGTTGCACCCGGCTACAGGGCGGTGTCACGGCAATGGATGTCTCTGTACTCTACGTGTGTATGTATGCTGAGCTCCACACGGAGAGGACATACATCACCCAGCAACTCGATTCCCATAACTAGGGAGCCTAGCGACATACAGAACACAAACTGCCCTGCTGGGGACAGGCACAGCGTCAAGTATGCAAAGACTTTCTGATGAATGACACATGACCAAGGACAGCTGACTGATGACTATCACAGCTGATGAGCAACCCTACCCTGCTACAGGCCGTCACCCAGGAGGAGGCGGGGACAGTGGCAGCCTGCTAGACACCCGTCATATAGGGAAGGGGGGGTTAGTGATACGCTGCTAGAGATCCCATCATATTGTTTGGTGGAGGGTAGTGATGGGCTGCTAGAGACCCCGTCACATCGGTTGTGGGGGGTAGTGATGGGCTGCTAGAGACCCCGTCACATCGGTTGTGGGGGGGGGGGGGTAGTGATGGGCTGCTAGAGACCCCGTCACATCGGTTGTGGGGGGTAGTGATGGGCTGCTAGAGACCCCGTCATATCGGTTGTGGGCGGTAGTGATAGACTGCTCGAGACCCCATCACATCAGTTGTGGGGGGGTTAGTGATGGACTGCTAGAGACCCCGTCACATCGGTTGTGGGGGGTAGTGATGGACTGCTAGAGACCCCGTCACATCGGTTGTGGGGGGTAGTGATGGGCTGCTAGAGACCCCGTCATATCGGTTGTGGGCGGTAGTGATAGACTGCTCGAGACCCCATCACATCAGTTGGGGGGTTAGTGATGGACTGCTAGAGACCCCGTCACATCGGTTGTGGGGGGGGGTGTAGTGATGGACTGCTATAGACCCCGTCACATCGGTTGTGGGGGGGTAGTGATAGGCTGCTAGAAACCCCGTCACATCAGTTGTGGGGGGTAGTGATGGGCTGCTAGAGACCCCGTCACATTGGTTGTGGGGGGGTAGTGATGCTCTGCTAGAAACCCTGTCACATCGGTTGTGAGGGGTAGTGATGGGCTGCTAGAGACCCCGGCACATCGGTTGTGGGGGGGTAGTGATAGGCTGCTAGAGACCCCGTCATATTGGTTGTGGGGGGTAGTGATGGGCTGCTAGAGACCCCGTCACATCGGATGTGGGGGGGTAGTGATAGGCTGCTAGAGACCCCGTCATCGGTTCTGGTTGGGTAGTGATAGGCTGCTAGAGACCCCGTCATATCGGTTGTGGGGGGGGTAGTGATAGGCTGCTAGAGACCCCGTCACATCGGTTGTGGGGGGTAGTGATGGGCTGCTAGAGATCCCGTCATATTGGTTGTGGGGGGTTGTGATGGGCTGCTAGAGATCCCGTCACATCGGTTGTGGGGGGTTGTGATGGGCTGCTAGAGATCCCGTCATATTGGTTGTGGGGGGTTGTGATGGGCTGCTAGAGACCCCTTCAGTGGCTGGACTCCTCATTCTATGTTTGGTGCAGCTGACAGACTTGTCTTTGTTGGCAGCACCGAGTGCCGGGTTGGAACGACATATTATATGACTTCTATTTCTGTAGTTTATGGGATAGATCTGCCCCCCCCCCCCCCCGTCCTGCTCTGGGGGTCTCCTGTGCTGCACGTACAGTATTCGGTGTAGTTCGGAGTCTCCTCGCTTCTTCTGGGGGTCAAACATTGGAAGATCTCCCCAATAGCTCACATTCATTCAGAGACGTCTTTGTCACGTGTCTCTGTTCTAGTTGCCTCTAGTATGTGGACATACAATTCGGGACGGGTGTCGGTGACCTTTTATTTGCTTCCTAGGGTTTTGCAATCCTAGACAAGTGTGACCCGCAGAACCCACTTGATGCAGGTCAGTGGGAGGTCATGGGTTAAATGTTCCTGTCAATGTATTCTGATTCATCTTAATGAGTCCAACTGATGCCACTGACCCGAGCGCCAATCCCTTCCCCCCAACGGTCCTGGAGCCCTCTCTCTGTTCTCCCCCCTCCTGGGACAATACAAGAATCCTGCTACTGGAGGAACTGAAAAACATCGAGTTTTGAAGGAAAACCAAAAGAGTGAAAACATGTTTGTGGATATTGTCCAGAACTGTCCCTGCGTACAGAGAATGTTCTGTAGATCTGACCATTGTGGTGATTGGTGTGGTGACCAGTCTGGTGACCATTGTGATTGGTGTGGTGATCAGTCTGGTGATCATTTATTGGTATGGTGATCATTGTGGTGATTGGTGTGGTGACTAGTCTAGTGACCATTGTGATTGGTGTGGTGATCAGTCTGGTGATCACGGTGGCAATTGGTATGGTGACTAGTCTGGTGACCATTGTGATTGGTGTGGTGGCCAGTCTGGTGATCATTTATTGGTATAGTGATCAATGCGGTGATTGGTGTGGTGACTAGTCTAGTAATCATTGTGTTTGGTGTGATCTGTCTGGTGATCAATGTGGCAATTGGTGTGGTGACCAGTCTGGTGATCATTTGATTGGTATGGTGACCAGTCTGGTGACCATTGTGATTGATATGGGGACTAGTCTGGTGACCATTGTTGTTGGTGTGGTGATAAGTCTGGTGATCTTTGTGGTGATTGGTGTGGTGACCAGTCTAGTGATCATTGATTGGTGTGGTGATCAGTCTAGTGATCATTGATTGGTGTGGTGACCAGGCTGGTTATCATTGTGGTGATTGGTGTGACCAGTCTGGTGATTTTTGTGGCGATTGGTATGGTGTCTATTGTGGCGATTGGTGTGGTGACCAGTCTGGTGTCCATTGTGGTGATTGGTGTGGGGACCAGTCTGGTGATCATTGTGGTGACCAGTCTGGTGTCCATTGTGGTGATTGGTGTGGTGTCCATTGTGGTGACCAGTCTGGTGACCATTGTGGTGATTGGTGTGGGGACCAGTCTGGTGACCATTGTGGTGATTGGTGTGGTGACCAGTCTGGTGTCCATTGTGGTGATTGGTGTGGTGACCAGTCTGGTGGTCAATGTGGTGATTGGTGTGGTGACTAGTCTAGTGACCATTGTGATTGGTGTGGTGATCAGTCTGGTGATCACGGTGGCAATTGGTATGGTGACTAGTCTGGTGACCATTGTGATTGGTGTGGTGGCCAGTCTGGTGATCATTTATTGGTATAGTGATCAATGCGGTGATTGGTGTGGTGACTAGTCTAGTAATCATTGTGTTTGGTGTGATCTGTCTGGTGATCAATGTGGCAATTGGTGTGGTGACCAGTCTGGTGATCATTTGATTGGTATGGTGACCAGTCTGGTGACCATTGTGATTGATATGGGGACTAGTCTGGTGACCATTGTTGTTGGTGTGGTGATAAGTCTGGTGATCTTTGTGGTGATTGGTGTGGTGACCAGTCTAGTGATCATTGATTGGTGTGGTGATCAGTCTAGTGATCATTGATTGGTGTGGTGACCAGGCTGGTTATCATTGTGGTGATTGGTGTGACCAGTCTGGTGATTTTTGTGGCGATTGGTATGGTGTCTATTGTGGCGATTGGTGTGGTGACCAGTCTGGTGTCCATTGTGGTGATTGGTGTGGGGACCAGTCTGGTGATCATTGTGGTGACCAGTCTGGTGTCCATTGTGGTGATTGGTGTGGTGTCCATTGTGGTGACCAGTCTGGTGACCATTGTGGTGATTGGTGTGGGGACCAGTCTGGTGACCATTGTGGTGATTGGTGTGGTGACCAGTCTGGTGTCCATTGTGGTGATTGGTGTGGTGACCAGTCTGGTGGTCAATGTGGTGATTGGTGTGGTGACCAGTCTGGTGACCATTGTGGTGATTGGTGTGGGGACCAGTCTGGTGACCATTGTGGTGATTGGTGTGGTGACCAGTCTGGTGTCCATTGTGGTGATTGGTGTGGTGACCAGTCTGGTGTCCATTGTGGTGATTGGTGTGGTGACCAGTCTGGTGTCCATTGTGGTGATTGGTGTGGGGACCAGTCTGGTGTCCATTGTGGTGATTGGTGTGGGGACCAGTCTGGTGACCATTGTGGTGATTGGTGTGGGGACCAGTCTGGTGACCATTGTGGTGATTGGTGTGGGGACCAGTCTGGTGACCATTGTGGTGATTGGTATGGTGACCAGTCTGGTGACCATTGTGGTGACCATTGTGGTGATTGGTGTGGTGACCAGTCTGGTGTCCATTGTGGTGATTGGTGTGGGGACCAGTCTGGTGACCATTGTGGTGATTGGTGTGGTGACCAGTCTGGTGTCCATTGTGGTGATTGGTGTGGGGACCAGTCTGGTGGTCAATGTGGTGATTGGTGTGGGGACCATGGTGATGGTATAATGACCGGTGTGTCCTCTTTGTCCTCTCCGGCAGATGGTGGAAGAGCAGCCGCCATACACAGAGGAGGAACTGCTGGAGTTTGAGAGGCACATCGCTCAGACCGAAGATGACCTGGAGCGGAGGAAAGAGGAGCTGGACAGACAGCAGGAGGAACTGGAGAAGCAACAGCAACACATCCAAGCCCAACGCCAGGAGCTGCAGCAGGTAACAGTGAGCCCCACCGATCAGCCAGGCCAGATGGGGGCGATGTCCCTGTAGGGAAGCCTTGGGGAGCCATCAGTGCAGCGTGTCCCACACATCACGTATGGCCGCACCAACCACTCCGTACAATGTTCACTATGATCTGTCTGTGCTGCCCAATCACAGTGTCAGATTTTTGGTGTCCCATCCAGGCTGACTGATGGCTTCAGACAACACAGACAGTTCTTATTACACTTGTGATCTGTGTAGTCTGTATATCGGCTGCATTCTGCAAATGTATTGTGTGAGACAAATCTACCTTTACTGATCTCTCCTGGCTGCAGGTGGTACAGCAGATGGAGCAAAAGAAGCTGCAATCTCTTCCCTCGTCCGTCCCAGAACCCGGATCCCAGTACCAGCCAGGTAATGTCCATCATCATCACCCAGAGGGAGTGAGGAGGAGAAGCCCTACCTGATAGGAGTGCAGACAACCTGTGCCCACCATCCCTGTGCTGAGTTCCTGGGTCTGTATACCCACTGTGCCCATTATGAGGGGTTCCCACCGTCCCTGTGCTGAGTTCCTGGGTCTGTATACCCACTGTGCCCATTATGAGGGGTTCCCACCGTCCCTGTGCTGAGTTCCCGGGTCTGTACACCCACTGTATCCATTATGAGGGGTTCCCACCATCCCTGTGCTGAGTTCCTGGGTCTGTACACCCGCTGTGCCCATTGAGGGGTTCCCATCATCCCTGTGCCAAGTTCCCGGGTCTGTACCCACACTGTGCCCATTATGAGTGGTTCCCACCATCCCTTTTCTGAGTTCCCGGGTCTGCAGGTGAAGTGAGAGTCTGGAAGGGGGGTGGGGGGGATTTCAGTCCTGAACCTCAGAAAAAGCTGATTGCAGGAGCCCCTAAATCCCCTAATTGGTAGGAGACCTTGATGACCATTCCTTAATGAAATATCAGGATTGGGTGGGCTGCCCCTGTAACACAACCCATTGATGGGATTCTCTCTCGTTATTTCCAGCTGTGGACCATGTAGCCCATTTAGGAGTCGGGAAGTCTTAGTCACTCCCACCGGGACATTTACCTGAAGCCGCAGTCCCACGCAGCCAGTCCGCCCCCTGACATAGAGATGGAGATTTGTCACTTATCCTACTGAAAACTACTGCAGAGTCTGTGTGATCAGCTGCTGGGGACACCACCCGCCTGTGCACTACACTCACCGAGGACCAACATCCGCCCCTGAGGACCAACACCACCAATAAAATCAGATTATTTTCTCTCTAAGGCTCTGCAAGGCGTGTTTACTGCAGTGCTGGGGAGGGAGCGATCAAATCCACCTCGTTGGGGAAGATGTCTTTTATTGCAGTGTTGGGGAGCTGGAGGGATGGGTGGGGGTGCAGCAGAGAACCTCATTGGAGAGTTCATATGGGGAGATGTCTTGTATTGCAGCGTTGGGGAGTCACAGGGAGGGATGGGTGGGGGTGCAGCAGAGAACCTCATTGGAGGGATCATATGGGGAGATGTATTGCAGTGTTGGGGAGCCAGAGGGAGGGGTGGGGGTGCAGCAGAGAACCTTATTGGAGGGGTCATATGGGAAGATGTCTTGTATTGCAGTGTTGGGGAGCCAGAGGGAGGGATGGGTCGTGGTACAGCAGAGAGCCTCATTGAAGGGATCATATGGGGAGATGTCTTGTATTGCAGCGTTGGGGAGCCAGAGGGAGGGATGGGTGGGGGTGCAGCAGAGAACCTCATTGGAGGGATCATATGGGGAGATGTCTTGTATTGCAGCTCTGGGTAGCCAGAGAGAGAAATGGGTGGGGGTGCAGCAGAGAAACACATTGGAGGGATCATATGGGGAGATGTCTTGTATTGCAGAATTGGGGAGCCAGAGGGAGGGGTGGGGGTGCAGCAGAGAACCTCATTGGAGGGGCCATATGGGGAGATGTCTTGTATTGCAGCGTTGGGGAGCCAGAGGGAGGGATGGGTGGGGGTGCAGCAGAGAACCTCATTGGAGGGGTCATATGGGGAGATGTTTTGTATTGCAGCGTTGGGAAGTCCTTTATAATTTCTTAGGAGACTTTCTCAACAGCAGTTATCTGTAGGACTATGAAAGGTCCTTCATTCTGGTCATAGAAGCCTGGGGGCGCCCCCAAGAGATGACGCTTCTCCATTAAACACCAGGGTGTTCCTCTCCAAACTCTTGGTCTGTGGGCCTGCAGACATGAAATTACAATTTTGGTTTTGCTCATTCACATTCAGGTTCTCATGGAGTGAGTCTTGCAGTGATTGATATACCCCATAATAGCCTTCTCTTTCTTGAGATCTGGTTGAGTCCTCCACTCATGTCCATGTTTCTTGCACAGCGTACTTTCCCTTCCTGTTTATTTGACTACTAAGTTCCCCATTGCTGCTCCAATTTCTTTACTATGGGCAATGTTCTGTTTGTGGAGGATTTCTATGTTTGCATTCATCATACCTTCCATGATTGATACGTCAGTATTGCCATTGGAGGGAGGAATGTCCAGACTGGCCAATCCTCTGAATGACAAGGGATTGGAGAGAGTCCATTTCCATCCTCGTATCGAGAGGAATGGAAAAATCTGTTATTGGTCACAGAGTTCAAAAACTCAACCTGAGATTCCCTACTAATCCAGCCTTAGAGTTACAAATGATATATGTGATGAACGCTCCTTCAGATAGTTGATGGTGGAAACCCCACTGGATGCCGGGAGACAACACATTTCTGAGCCCTCTTTATAAACATGGCGGTACACCCCTGCACCAGACGCCTTAAGAATGTTGCTGCTCTGACACCAGAATACCGGGCCACTCGTTATCTACAGTCTACGATCTTTTAGTATCACCGCGGGACATGTTCTCAGCCTCCTTCACACTGGAACAGAGATGTTCTACCGGACTTCTCTCATCACTCTTCCTCCAGATTCCAATATTCTGACTCTGAGATCATATCCGGATAACAGAAGATACCATCCATTCCTCACAAAATGTTCCCACAAATTCCCCACCTCTGTGGACACACAAGGCAACTGAGGGCCCCTCCTCCACATCTGGTCCTGCTCTGAGGGTCAGTGAAATTACTAAGAAACTTACCTGGGAAAGGGGGGGGAGGTGATGGAGGACCCAGCAAAGATCTTCACCTCTTGAGCCGGGAACAGACACAAAAAGTCCCTCCTTATCCACCTTTTAAATGTTCCCCCATCGGGAAACTGGATTCCACCATCTCTCAGCCTGTGATTTCCCACATTTAGGGCCTCTTCTACACGGATGTAATCATTTACTGATGTTTATATGAAGCGCCTGGCTGGCAGAGGAAAAAAAAACGTATTCCCTGGAATTCATAAAGACTGGAACAGTCAGATTTTGTGAAAGTGTCCCTCGTGTTCTAGAAGTGAAGAATGCGCCACATTCGTGGACCCGTCTAAGACTTGCCTTGGAATTTGGCTCGTTCTCCATCACCTCTAGAACACATGGGTGACACTTTGGAAAAATCTGTCTGTTCCCGTTTCTCTGTCTGCACACCAAAAGAGAGCTGGTCTTCAGTAGCTCCACTTTCGTAAAATATGATCTGTCAGTATTTTACTTTTGGCTTTGGTGAATTCAACGCACCACAATATCAAAACGGCGCATTTTAGAACTCCCTGAGTTTGGTGGACGAGTCTCTGTCAGAACCTAAAGCGCGGTGGATGCTTCATGAATTTGGCACAATACATTACCAAGAGGGATTCCTGCCAGAAAAGTGGCGCCACAGCGCCATTGAATGTTCCTTAAAGACCTCCCATATACACACAAAATCATTCTTCATCCTCCAATAGCTCCTCCTCATTCTTAGGGCACACATTCCATCTAAGCCTACAGGGACCCATATAATCTTAGGGCTCTCCACACGGGATGGACCCGATCAGAAAGTTCATGTGAAAGAACCCTCAGGTGGAATGTCTTCTAATAGCTTCTCCTCATTCTTGGGGCACACATTCCATCTAAGCCTACATAGACCCATGTAATCTTAGGGCTCTTTCACACGGGAAGGACCCGATCGTACCATTCATGAAAAAGAACCCTCAGGTGGAATATCCTTCAATAGCTCCTTTTCATTCTCGGGGGAACACATTCCACCTAAACGCATTCCATCTAAGCCTACATGGACCCATGTAATCTTAAGGTTCTCCACACGGGACGGACCCGATCAGAATGTTCATGTGAAAGAACCCTCAGGTGGAATGTCCTCCAATAGCTTCTCATTCTTGGGGAACACATTCCATCTAAGCCTACATGGCCCACGTAATCTTAAGGCTCTCCACACGAGACGTTCATGTGAAAGAACCCTCAGGTGGAATATCCTCCAATAGCTCCTCCTCATTCTTAGGGAACACATTCCACCTAAGCCTACATGGCCCATGTAATCTTAAGGCTCTCCACACGGGGCAGACTCGATTGGAACATTCATGTAAAAGAACCCTCTGGTGGAATGTCCTCCAATAGCTTCTCATTCTTGGGGAACACATTCCACCTAAGCCTACATAGACCCACGTAATCTTAAGGCTCTGCACACGGGACGTTCATGTGAAAGAACCCTCAGGTGGAATATCCTCCAATAGTTCCTCCTCATTCTCAGGGAACACATTCCACCTAAGCCTACATAGACCCATGTAATCTTAAGGTTCTCCACACGGGGCAGACTCGATTGGAACATTCATGTAAAAGAACCCTCTGGTGGAATGTCCTCCAATAGCTCCTCCTCATTCTTGGGGAACACATTCCACCTAAGCCTACATGGACCCACGTAATCTTAAGGCTCTCCACACGGGGCAAACTCGATCGGAACATTCATGTGAAAGAACCCTTAGATGGAATATCCTCCAATAGCTCCTTCTGATTATTGGGGAACACATTTCACCTAACCCTACACGGCCCTCGTAATCTTAAGGCTCTTTCACACGGGACGGACTCGATCTGAACATTCATGTGAAAGAACCCTTAGGTGGAATATCCTCCAATAGCTCCTTCTGATTATTGGGGAACACATTTCACCTAACCCTACATGGACCCACGTAATCTTAAGGCTCTTTCACACGGGACGGACTCGATCTGAACATTCATGTGAAAGAACCCTTAGGTGGAATATCCTCCAATAGCATCCAGTGCTGCAATTAAGGCCGTTTTCACAGTTCTCCATTGAAAGAAAACAAGTCACAAAGTGCAGCTGTGTGCATGTACCCATAGACAACAATGCACCCAATACTTACTGCTGACCTAAGCCGGCCATACATGGATTGAGATTTGTCTGGTTTTGCAGGGACCAGCTGAAATTTGATCCATGCAGCGATGTATACACCATAAGGCATTTGCCTAGGGTGCCATATTTCAGGGGAGGTAGCGCTGCCCCCTGGAAGAAGAGATGGAAGAAGGGGCACACATGGCATAGGGACCAGGTGGGAACCGAGAGAGACTGCAGACTGCTTGATGGTGTATGTAGAGCCCGACTCTCGTTCTTGGGATTTCTGGAGCTGTGAAAGTGAGTGTCTTTCTCTCTTGCCGGTGATGGGGGGGGAGTGTAGGGGGAGCGATACTAGTCAATGGCTTTCTTGGGTGGGGGGGACAGGGGTGTTGGTCAATGTCAGTCTCTGAGGGGGGGTGTTAGTAAGTGTCAAGCTCTCTTCGTGGGGGAGGCAGGGGTGGGCAATTTAGGCAAAAAACCTAAATACACTACTGGATCCATGTATGGGCACCGTGGTTGTACACAAGTCAGTCTATCAATCGTCTTGTGTACAACCAGCTTGTCTGTTTTTTCTGGAACGATCAGTGCCGGCGGCTATAGCAAGAAACATTAATCATTGTGTTCTGCTGGGGGAACACTACAGCACTGCAGGAGGTATTCCCCCATCATCACTGACTGTGTAGATGAGGGAATCGAGAGATTTTCTTTCCTTCCACTCATGGATGAAAGGAAAGAAACAGTCACAGACGGGGGTGCAGCTTTCTGCGTGAGTGTGTTTGATTCTGGAGTGTGAATCAGCAGTGTAACTAAAGCAGGATAACTCGAGCAGCAAGAAGATACAACAACGAGCTCTACTGCACTCTGGATGGACTGCAACCCCCCCCCCCCCTCCGGAAAACATCTCCTACAAGTCTGAGTCCCACTCCATGTACCTTTAACCCCTTCCCGCCAAAGTCACACAAATATGCGGCCTCACGCTCGGCGCGCTCCCAGCACTGAGACCGCAGTGTCACTGAGAGCACCGGGTCCCATTCTAAAGATCGGGACCCGGGACTCCCGATTCCGGGTCACGTGATTGCTGTAAAAGCCTCTGATTGGCTATCACAGTGATCAGTCATTGTGCAGCCCGGCCCCCTTGTTTTTTTTCTCTCTATGAATGGAGAAGAGAGATACATTGTATCATTATATACATTCCATTATACATTGTATCATTATATACATCTCATTATACATTGTATCATTATATACATCCTATTATATTGTATCATTATATACATCTCATTATACATTGTATAATTATATACATTCTATTATACATTGTATCATTATATACAATCCATTATACATTGTATCATTATATACATCCCGTTATACATTGTATCATTATATACATCCCGTTATACATTGTATCATTATATACATCCCGTTATACATTGTATCATTATATACATCCCGTTATACATTGTATCAGTATATACATTCCATTATACATTGTATCATTATATACATCCTATTATACATTGTATCATTATATACATTCCATTATACATTGTATCATTATATACATTCCATTATAGATTGTATCATTATATACATCCTATTATACATTGTATCATTATATACATTCCATTATACATTGTATCATTATATACATCCTATTATACATTGTATCATTATATACATTCCATTATACATTGTATCTCTCGAACTCCTGGCATAGAGAGAAAAAAATATTTGTAAAAAAAAAGATAAATAAATATTTAAAAATTCAAGAAAAAAAATAAAGAAAAATACCTAGATGAAGGTTTGATCTAGTTCAGTGTCAGGGTTAGTGTTAAGGCCAAGGTCAAAAGTCAGGATTTAAAAAAAAAAAATTGGTGTCAATTAGTGTTAATGTCAGTGTTTTAGGTAAAAAAAAAAAAGACAAAAACATAATGCACCCTATTGTTTCTCGGTGGTACTCCGGGTACAAACAACAAATAACATATATGGTATCGCTGCGATCGTCAAGAGCTGGAGAATTTATTTTGGGTTGTTCTTTGGTGGTCGGTTATGGTTGTAACCAGAAACACACAGCTAAATTTAAAAAAAATGATTTTTTTTTTTACTATTTTGGGCCATGTTTACTTTGATAATAAAAAAAAAATCAGGAAATATCCATTACCATTCACCACCAAATGAAGCCCAATTTGTCCTGAAAAAATCTCAGTATAATCCACCTGGATGTACGAAGTAGCTGTGATGATACGGACGGTTTTACTATCACGAGTCAACGTTGCAGAATTGTGCTTAGGCATTTAGATTTGTTTTACCCTCAGGTGTGACGGGGGTAATATGTCCCCTCTACTCCTCCTCTTCATATTACTATCCTCTGTTCTCAAAATCTCATCTCTTTACCCCTCTGCTCCACCCCAAATCTACATCTCCCCCTCACATCTACCATCTCCTTACTACTGCTCTCCTCACCTCCTGCTGATACTTCCCTCACCTGCTGACCCAAACACCAGGACAGGAAGGCATGTGCACCCATCTACATCCCGCTCCCATCTTACTTCCCTCACCCTCCTTCTCCTAACCTCTGGGGATATCTCCCCAAACCCTGGTCCTCCAGTATCTCACCCCCGTACCATGCACCCTTCTTCTCCTAACCTCTGGGGATATCTTCCCAAACCCTGGTCCTCCAGTATCTCACCCCCGTACCATGCACCCTTCTTCTCCTAACCTCTGGGGATATCTCCCCAAACCCTGGTCCTCCAGTATCTCACCCCCGTACCATGCACCCTTCTTCTCCTAACCTCTGGGGATATCTTCCCAAACCCTGTTCCTCCAGTATCTCACCCCCGTACCATTCACCCTTCTTCTAACCTCTGGGGATATCTCCCCAAACCCTGGTCCTCCAGTATCTCACCCTCACACCAGGCACCTCCTTCGCCTAACTTCTATGGATATCTCCCCAAACCCTGGTCCTCCAGTATCTCACCTCCACACCAGGCACCCTCCTTCTCCTAACCTCTGTGGATATCTCCTCAAACCCTGGTCCTCCAGTATCTCACCCCCACACCAGACACCCTCCTCCTAACCTCTGGGGATATCTCCCCAATCCCTGGTCTTCCAGTATCTCACCCCCACACCAGGCACCCACCTCCTAACCTCTGGGGATATCTCCCCAAACCCTGGTCTTCCAGTATCTCACCCCCACACCAGGCACCCTCCTCGTAACCTCTGTGGATATCTCCCCAAACCCTGGTCCTCCAGTATCTCACCCCCACATCAGGCACCCTCCTCCTAACCTCTGGATATCTCCCCAAACCCTGGTCTTCCAGTATCTCAACCCCACACCAAGTATCCTCCTCCTAACCTCTGGGGATATCTCCCCATACCCTGGTCCTCCAGTGTCTCACCCCCACACCAGGCACCCTCCTTCTCCTAACCTCTGGGGATATCTCCCCATACCCTGGTCCTCCAGTGTCTCACCCCCACACCAGGCACCCTCCTTCTCCTAACCTTTGGGGATATCTCTCTAAACCCTGGTCCTCCAGTGTCTCACCCCCACACCAGGAACCCTCCTCCTAACCTCTGGGGATATCTCCCCAAACCCTGGTCCTCCAGTATCTCACCCCCACACCAGGCACCCTCTTTCGTCCAGGAATAGCCGCAATCCGCTCAATTTAATATCAGTCCCCATGCTCCCAAAAACCGCGCTCCCTTTTTCATGTGAGCTCTGGAATGCCCGCTCTGTCTATAATAAGCTCACCTCTGTCCATGACCTTTTTGTCTCCCGCTCCCTTAACCTACTAGCAATTAGATAAACCTGGCTCCAAGCAGAAGATTCTGCTTCCCCCGCAGCACTTTCCTATGGAGGCCTCCTCTGGACCCACTCACCCAGGCCCAGTGGTCAGAAAGGAGGAGGGGTTGGTTTGCTTCTTTCCCCACTCAGCACCTTTCAAGTCCTCCATAACCCTCCATCTCTATCCTTCTCTTCTTTCCAGACTCACTGCATCCGGCTGTTTTCTCCTATTTCTCTGAGGATTGCAGTGATCTATCGGAATCCTGGACCCGTGTCCCGCTTTCTTGATGATTTCTCCGCCTGGCTACCCTACTTTCTCTCCTCTGAACTACCCGCTATCATTCTCAGAGATTTTACCATCCCCATTAATGTCAACAACCCGGCTACATCCCAACTCTTCAACATAACCTCATCTTTTGTCCTAACACAATGGACACCGCCCTCCACTCACTCTGATGGACGCCGTCCTCCACTCACTCTGACGGACGCCGTCCTCCGCTCACTCTGACGGACGCCGTCCTCCACTCACTCTGACGGACGCCGTCCTCCGCTCACTCTGACGGACGCCGTCCTCCGCTCACTCTGACGGACGCCGTCCTCCGCTCACTCTGACGGACGCCGTCCTCCGCTCACTCTGACGGACGCCGTCCTCCGCTCACTCTGATGGGAATACATTAGACCTTGTTTTCTCCCATCTTTGCACTCCCTACAACCTCACAAGCACCGCCTTTCCTCTCTCTGATCACAATCTCATCACCTTCACAGTCTCCTTGTCTTCAAACACCTATCCCTCCAAGCAGCCAACAATTACCCGCAGAAACCTTCACAACTTGAACCCGGCTCCTTTCCACTCTGCAACTGACCGCCTCTGACAGAATCTCTCCCCTGTCCTGCCCTGACCTGGCCACTGCTGTCTACAACAGTTCACTGTCATCCACACTGGACTCACTTGCTCCTCTAACAACATGAAGCATCAGCCCCAACCATTACAACCTTGGCAGACTGACCACACTGGACATCTTAGGAGACATAGTCGTGCACTGGAGCGATTGTGGCGTAAAACCAAATCCCAGCAAGCATTCACCCGATATAAATCTGCTTTCTTAACATACAATTCCTCCCTTCATGCTGCCAAACAAGCCAACGTTGTCCCTTTCATCAATAACTTGTCATCCAGTCCTCATCTTTTCTCTACTTTTAACTCTCTACTTTCTCCACCACCTCCACCTCCACCCAGTACCTCACTCACTGCTTAGAGATTGTAAATCATTTCAAAAACAAGATTGACGCAATTCGTAGGGACATCTCCACTGCACAGACATCCATCCCACTTAGCATACCTTATACTGAACCTCCCTCAACACTTTCCTCTTCTGACCTTCTACTACCGAAGAGGTCACTAAGGTTTTCTCAGAAGCCCGTCTCACCACCTGCCCCCTGTATCCTGTCCCCTCACAACTACTACGGTCACCCTCTTCTTCCATCCTATGCTCCCTCACTCACATCTTCAATCTTTCCCTCTCTACTGGTGCCTTCCCCTCCCCTCTAAAGCATGCGCACATCACTCCCATACTTAACAAGCCCTCCCTGGACACCACCAACCTGAACAACTTAACATCCATCTCCCTGCTGCCATTTACCTCTAATCTCCTAGAACGCTTAGTCTACAATCGCCTGAGCTCCTCCCTCACCGACAACAACCTTCTTCACCCTTTACAGTCTGGCTTTCGCTCACTCCACTCCACTGACACCTCCCTACTAAACCTCACTAATGATCTACTAACTGCTAAAACCAATGACCACTACTCCATACTCCTCCCAACCAATGGCCACTACTCCGTACTCCTCCCAACCAATGGCCACTACTCCGTACTCATCTCAACCAATGGCCACTACTCCATACTCATCCCAACCAATGGCCACTACTCCATACTCATCTCAACCAATGGCCACTACTCCATACTCCTCCCAACCAATGGCCACTACTCCGTACTCATCCTAACCAATGGCCACTACTCCGTACTCATCTCAACCAATGGCCACTACTCCATACTCATCCCAACCAATGGCCACTACTCCATACTCATCCCAACCAATGGCCACTACTCCGTACTCATCCCAACCAATGGCCACTACTCCGTACTCATCCAAACCAATGGCCACTACTCCGTACTCCTCCCAACCAATGGCCACTACTCCATACTCATCCCAACCAATGGCCACTACTCCATACTCATCCAAACCAATGGCCACTACTCCGTACTCATCCCAACCAATGGCCACTACTCCGTACTCATCCCAACCAATGGTCACCACTTCGTACTCATCCCAACCAATGGTCACCACTCTGTACTCATCCCAACCAATGGCCACCACTCCGTACTCATCCCAACCAATGGTCAGTACTTCGTACTCATCCCAACCAATGGTCACCACTTCGTACTCATCCCAACCAATGGTCACCACTTCGTACTCATCCCAACCAATGGTCACCACTCCGTACTCATCCCAACCAATGGTCACCACTCCGTACTCATCCCAACCAATGGTCACCACTTCGTACTCATCCCAGCCGATGGTCACCACTCCGTACTCATCCCAACCGATGGTCACCACTCCGTACTCATCCCAACCGATGGTCACCACTCCGTACTCATCCCAACCAGTGGCCACCACTCCGTACTCATCCCAACCAATGGCCACTACTCCGTACTCATCCCAACCAATGGCCACCACTCCGTACTCATCCCAATCAATGGTCACCACTCCGTACTCATCCCAACCAATGGCCACCACTCCGTACTCACCCCAACCAATGGCCAATACTCCGTACTCATCCCAACCAATGGCCACCACTCCGTACTCACCCCAACCAATGGCCACTACTCCGTACTCACTCCAACCAATGGCCACTACTCCGTACTCATCCCAACCTCTCTTCAGTCTATCATGAATGCTGCTGTCAGACTCATCCACCTTACTAACTGTTCCATATCTGCCAGCCCTCTCTGCCAATCCCTCCACTGACCTCCATTCAGTGTCCTCCACCCCTCTCTGCCAATCCCTCCACTGGCCTCCATTCAGTGTCCT
This sequence comes from Staurois parvus, assembly GCF_062004578.1. Taxonomy (NCBI): domain Eukaryota; kingdom Metazoa; phylum Chordata; class Amphibia; order Anura; family Ranidae; genus Staurois; species Staurois parvus. The sequence continues at coordinate 22,766 of NW_028319969.1, forward strand.
CCACCCCTCTCTGCCAATCCCTCCACTGGCCTCCATTCAGTGTCCTCCACCCCTCTCTGCCAATCCCTCCCACTGGCCTCCATTCAGTGTCTTCCACCCCTCTCTGCCAATCCCTCCACTGGCCTCCATTCAGTGTCCACCACCCCTCTCTGCCAATCCCTCCACAGTGTCCTCCACCCCTCTCTGCCATTCCCTCAACTGACCTCCACCCCTCTCTGCCAATCCCTCCACTGGTCTCCATTCAGTGTGCTCCACCCTTCTCTGCCAATCCCTCCACTGGCCTCCATTCAGTGTCCTCCACCCCTCTCTGCCAATCCCTCCACTGGCTTCCCATTGCCCAATGGATACAATTCAAAACATTAACAATAACATATAAAGCCATTTATAACTCCGCCCCAAATTACATCACCAATCTTGTCTCCAAATATCACCCAAACCGTCCTCTCTGCTCCTCCCACAACCTCCTGCTCTGCAGCACCCTTGTCTCCTCCTCCCATGCTTGTCTCCAGGACTTCTCCAGAGCTTCCCCCATCCTCTGGAAATCTCTACCCCAATCTATCAGACTATCGCCTACTCTGCTCACTTTTAGGCGATCTCTGAAAACCGATCTCTTCAGGGAAGCCTCTCCTGCCCTCAGCTAATAATGGAATCTTCTACTCTTCCAACCAGTCCATCCCCCACAGTCACTACCTTTTGTACCACTAGCCCCTCCCTCCTAGATTGTAAGCTCCCAAGATCAGGGCCCTCAAATCCCTCTTGTATTGAAATTTATTGTTGCTGTATTGTCTCCCGTTATATTGTAAAGCGCTGAGCAAACTGTTGGCGCCATAAATCCTGTATAATAATAATTACCCAATGTCAGTATACGGTATATACACAATGTCAGTATACGGTATATACACAATGTCAGTATACGGTATATACACAGTGTCAGTATACGGTATATACACAATGTCAGTATACGGTATATACACAGTGTCAGTATACGGTATATACACAGTGTCAGTATACAGTATATACACAGTGTCAGTATACGGTATATACACAGTGTCAGTATACGGTATATACACAATGTCAGTATACGGTATATACACAATGTCAGTATACGGTATATACACAATGTCGGTATACGGTATATACACAGTGTCAGTATACGGTATATACACAGTGTCGGTATACGGTATATACACAATGTCAGTATACGGTATATACACAGTGTCGGTATACAGTATATACACAGTGTCAGTATACAGTATATACACAGTGTCAGTATACGGTATATACACAGTGTCAGTATACGGTATATACACAATGTCAGTATACGGTATATACACAGTGTCAGTATACGGTATATACACAATGTCAGTATACGGTATATACACAATGTCAGTATACGGTATATACACAGTGTCAGTATACGGTATATACACAATGTCAGTATACAGTATATACACAGTGTCGGTATACAGTATATACACAGTGTCAGTATACGGTATATACACAGTGTCGGTATACGGTATATACACAGTGTCGGTATACGGTATATACACAGTGTCAGTATACGGTATATACACAGTGTCAGTATACGGTATATACACAGTGTCAGTATACGGTATATACACAATGTCAGTATACGGTATATACACAGTGTCAGTATACGGTATATACACAGTGTCAGTATACGGTATATACACAATGTCAGTATACGGTATATACACAGTGTCAGTATACGGTATATACACAATGTCAGTATACGGTATATACACAATGTCAGTATACGGTATATACACAGTGTCAGTATACGGTATATACACAGTGTCAGTATACGGTATATACACAATGTCAGTATACAGTATATACACAGTGTCAGTATACGGTATATACACAGTGTCAGTATACGGTATATACACAGTGTCGGTATACGGTATATACACAGTGTCGGTATACGGTATATACACAGTGTCGGTATACGGTATATACACAATGTCGGTATACGGTATATACACAGTGTCGGTATACGGTATATACACAGTGTCGGTATACGGTATATACACAGTGTCAGTATACGGTATATACACAATGTCAGTATACGGTATATACACAGTGTCAGTATACGGTATATACACAATGTCAGTATACGGTATATACACAATGTCAGTATACGGTATATACACAGTGTCAGTGTCAGTATATACAGTGTCAGTATGTGGGTGTGTTTCCTCTCTCTGTCCTGTAGGTGGCGTGCTCAGTCTGCTCTCCGGGTGGGGGGGTCATCATCCTCTCCGGAAGTGAAATGTCCCTGAAATGAAAGTAACTTCTCTCCTGATACGGAACCCTCAGCCATGTTCTTTTAGGAACACGAATTCCAGAGACGATGGAACCCCCAAATATTCCCCACATATTGCTGATACTTCTTATTCCAGCAGGTAAGTCTCCTTGTACTGCGCTGCTCTGTGTGTGGGGGTGCTATCAGTGTAGGGGGGCAGGGAGGGGGGGTGCTATCAGTGTAGGGAGGTGGGGGGGTGCTATCAGTGTAGGGAGGTGGGGGGGTGCTATCAGTGTAGGGAGGTGGGGGGGTGCTATCAGTGTACAGGGGCAGGGAGGTGGGGGTGATTATTATTGTAGAGGGGCGGGGAGGTGGGGGTGATTATTATTGTAGAGGGGCGGGGAGGTGGGGGGATTATTATTGTAGAGGAGCGGGGAGGTGGGGGTGATTATTATTGTAGAGGGGCGGGGAGGTGGGGGGTGATTATTATTGTAGAGGGGCGGGGAGGTGGGGGTGATTATTATTGTAGAGGGGCGGGGAGGTGGGGGGTGATTATTATTGTAGAGGAAAAATTCCATATAAGACCAGTCTGCCCCCAAATGGCTAAAACTGGTTATACATGTGCACACACAGTAAAAATAGAAAGTGACCAGGTGCTTGGGTACATAAATAGTGTCTTAATAAATACAAAGGTTTTAAAATCACAGTGAAAGGTGCCAAGTGTTTAAATAACAATAAATATACATATAATATAATCATGTGCAAAAAACATGCTATCACTCTTCTGTGAAGAAAATATATATATATTAAAGTGCTTTTGCATTCAGATAGTGCTCAGACCAAAGTGTCACTCCAGTGAATCAATCCTAAATATCCAGAGTGCCTCCTCACCTCCAACATTCGACCCCTAGAGGTCACAAATCATTTATTTAAATGATATTCCAAAAAAGCGACATCAGGATATAACTTGCCCCACGACTCAAAATCTCAATATATACGATGCCTCAGCCATATGTCCATGGACCATGGAAGATTTAAGCACAAAGAGAGATCTCCATAGCGCAATATGTAGTTTTATTATAAAGAAAAGCAGATAGAAAACTCACATGTTCTCAGAAGTGTACAAGCAGTTTCCCCATATCCTATGGGTGTAATAGGAAATCGTGTTTGCCGAAAACCGGAAATACGTCACCGGAAGTGCATCACCGAGCTCCACCCGGAAATGACGTCAATGAGCTCCACGCGTTACACCACTGTCACGTGGCTTCTTCAGGATCCTGAAGAAGCCACGTGACAGTGGTGTAACGCGTGGAGCTCATTGACGTCATTTCCGGGTGGAGCTCGGTGATGCACTTCCGGTGACGTATTTCCGGTTTTCGGCAAACACGATTTCCTATTACACCCATAGGATATGGGGAAACTGCTTGTACACTTCTGAGAACATGTGAGTTTTCTATCTGCTTTTCTTTATAATAAAACTACATATTGCGCTATGGAGATCTCTCTTTGTGCTTAAATCTTCCATGGTCCATGGACATATGGCTGAGGCATCGTATATATTGAGATTTTGAGTCGTGGGGCAAGTTATATCCTGATGTCGCTTTTTTGGAATATCATTTAAATAAATGATTTGTGACCTCTAGGGGTCGAATGTTGGAGGTGAGGAGGCACTCTGGATATTTAGGATTGATTCACTGGAGTGACACTTTGGTCTGAGCACTATCTGAATGCAAAAGCACTTTAATATATATATATTTTCTTCACAGAAGAGTGATAGCATGTTTTTTGCACATGATTATATTATATGTATATTTATTGTTATTTAAACACTTGGCACCTTTCACTGTGATTTTAAAACCTTTGTATTTATTAAGACACTATTTATGTACCCAAGCACCTGGTCACTTTCTATTTTTACTGTGTGTGCACATGTATAACCAGTTTTAGCCATTTGGGGGCAGACTGGTCTTATATGGAATTTTTTTTATATAATTTTAGCACATATATTATTTAAGTATTAGTCACTTTTACATTTGTGTATAAAATTTTTGTTTTTTTAGCATTATTATAGCAGAGCGCTTCATCCAATATCTTGATATTTAATTTATGTGTCCCATGGTATAGGGTGTAGATGATAGCAGCTAGTTATATATAAGGAGTCTGTGGAGCGCAGGTGGATATATATATTTTTTATTTAGTGTATTATTGTAGAGGGGCGGGGAGGTGGGGGGTGATTATTATTGTAGAGGGGCGGGGAGGTGGGGGGGATTATTATTGTAGAGGGGGGGGAGGTGGGGGTGATTATTATTGTAGAGGGGCGGGGAGGTGGGGGAGATTATTGTAGAGGGGCGGGGAGGTGGGGGGTGATTATTATTGTAGAGGGGCGGGGAGGTGGGGGGGATTATTATTGTAGAGGGGGGGGAGGTGGGGGTGATTATTATTGTAGAGGGGCGGGGAGGTGGGGGAGATTATTGTAGAGGGGCGGGGAGGTGGGGGTGATTGTTATTGTAGAGGGGCGGGGAGTTGGGGGTGATTATTATTGTAGAGGGGCGGGGAGGTGGGGGGGATTATTATTGTAGAGGGGCGGGGAGGTGGGGGTGATTATTTATGTAGAGAGGTGGGGAGGTGGGGGTGATTATTTATGTAGAGAGGTGGGGGGGTGATTATTATTGTAGAGGGGCGGGGAGGTGGGGGTGATTATTTATGTAGAGAGGTGGGGGGGGTGATTGGTAAACAGGAAGAGCCGGGAATTATTTCAGGGAAATGTCTGTGTTGGAGTCTTCGGGACATAAAATCTGATCTCCGTGTGTATGATGTCATCACATCCATTGCAGGCCTGATCCCAACCCCCCTCCCGGATTGTTATACTGAGGGGGGGGGGGAATGCGGTATACATGATGAGGTCACTGACCCCCCAACACGACCAATGTACCCCGCTGCTCCTGACCCCCCAACACGACCAATGTACCCCGCTGCTCCTGACCCCCCAACACGACCAATGTACCCCGCTGCTCCTGACCCCCCAACACGACCCAATGTATCCCGCTGCTCCTGACCCCCCAACACGACCAATGTATCCCGCTGCTCCTGACCCCCCAACACGACCAATGTATCCCGCTGCTCCTGACCCCCCAACACGACCAATGTACCCCTCTGCTCCTGACCCCCCAACAGGACCAATGTACTCCACTGCTCCTGACCCCCCCAACACGACCAATGTACCCCTCTGCTCCTGACCCCCGAACACGACCAATGTATCCCGCTTCTCCTGACCCCCCAACACGACCAATGTACCCCGCTGCTCCTGACCCCCCAACACGACCAATGTACCCCGCTGCTCCTGACCCCCCAACACGACCAATGTACCCCGCTGCTCCTGACCCCCCAACACGACCAATGTACCCCTCTGCTCCTGACCCCCCAACACGACCAATGTACCCCTCTGCTCCTGACCCCCCAACAGGACCAATGTACTCCGCTGCTCCTGACCCCCCAACACGACCAATGTACCCCTCTGCTCCTGACCCCCGAACACGACCAATGTATCCCGCTTCTCCTGACCCCCCAACACGACCAATGTACCCCACTTCTCCTGACCCCCCAACACGACCAATGTACCCCGCTTCTCCTGACCCCCCAACACGACCAATGTACCCCGCTGCTCCTGACCCCCCAACACAACCAATGTACCCCTCTGCTCCTGAGCCCCCAACAAAACCAATGTACCCCTCTGCTCCTGACCCCCCAACACGACCAATGTACCCCACTTCTCCTGACCCCCCAACACGACCAATGTACCCCACTTCTCCTGACCCCCCAACACGACCAATGTACCCCGCTTCTCCTGACCCCCCAACACGACCAATGTACCCCGCTGCTCCTGACCCCCCAACACAACCAATGTACCCCTCTGCTCCTGAGCCCCCAACAAAACCAATGTACCCCTCTGCTCCTGACCCCCCAACACGACCAATGTACCGCTCATCAAAAGTCCTTCAACTTATATTATCAATGCAGTGAAGGAAATGTGTATTCACTCCCCGGCTGATGCTGAATGTTGGCCCCTCACACAGAAATGATCGGTCTAACAATGGAATGTTCGCCCCTCACACAGAAATGATCGGTCTAACAATGGAATGTTCGCCCCTCACACAGAAATGATCGGTCTAACAATGGAATGTTCGCCCCTCACACAGAAATGATCGGTCTAACAATGGAATGTTCGCCCCTCGCACAGAAACGATCGGTCTAACAATGGAATGTTCGCCCCTCACACAGAAATGATCGGTCTAACAATGGAATGTTCGGTGTAACACTGAGAGACAGAATACAACAACAAATTCAGCAGAAATGCGTCTAACAAATGATGACGGATCTGCATGTTCATGAGGGAAAGAAGGATTTGATCCCCTTCACAAAACATGACTTAGTATTTGGTGGCCAATCCCTTGTTGGCAATCACAGAGGTCAGACGTTTCCTGGAGTTGGCCCCCAGGTTCGCACACATCTCAGGAGGGATTTTGGCCCACTCCTCTTGGCAGATCCTCTCCAAGTCATTAAGGTTTGGTGGCTGACGTTTGGCAACTCGAACTTTCAGCTCCTCCACAGATTTTCCATCGGATGAAGGTCTGGAGACTGGCTAGGCCACTCCAGGACCTTAATGTGCTTCTTCTTGAGCCGCTCCTTTGTTGCCTTGGCCGTGTGTTTTGGGTCATTGTCATGCTGGAACACCCATCCACCACCCATTATCAATGCCCTGGCTGAGGGAAGAAGGTTCTCACCCAAGATTTGAGGGTACATTGCCCCGTCCATCGTCCCTTTGATGTGGTGTAGTTGTCCTGTCCCCTTAGCAGAAACCCCCCCTCAAAGCAGAATGTTTCCCCCACCATGTTTCACAGTTGGTATGGTGTTCTTGGGGTCATAGGCAGCATTCCTCCTCCTCCTTCAAACACGGCGAGTTGAGTTGATGCCAAAGAGCTGGATTTTGGTCTCCTCTGACCACAACACTTCCCACCAGTCCTCCTCTGCATCATTCAGATGTTCAGTGGCAGACTTCAGACGGGCCTGGACATGGGCTTTCTTGAGCAGAGGGACCGTGCGGGCACTGCAGGATTTCAGTCCTTGTCGGCGTAGTGTGATACCAATTGTTTTCTTGGTGACTGTGGTCCCAGCTGCCTGGAGATCATTGACAAGATCCTCACGTGTAGTTCTGGGATGATTCCTCACTGTTCTCATGATCATTGACACTCCACGAGGGGAGATCTTGCATGGTGCACCAGACCTAGGGAGACTGACACTTGTTTTGTGTTTCTTCCATTTGTGAATGATTGCACCAACTGTTGTCACCTTCTCACCAAGCTGCTTGGCCATAGTTTGGTAGCCCAGTCCAGCCTTGTGTAGGTCTACCATCTTGTCCCTGACATCCTTGGACAGCTCTTTGGTCTTTGCCATGGTGGAGAGTTTGGAATCTGATGGTTTGATGGCTCCTGTGGACAGGTGTCTGTTATACAGGTAACACAATGAGATTAGCAGCACTCCCTTTAAGAGACTGCTTCTAATCTCAGCTTGTTACCTGTATGAGAGACACCTGGGAGCCAGAAATCCTGCTGAATGATAGGGGATCAAATCCTTCTTTCCCTCATGAACATGCAGATCCGTCATCATTTGTAAGACGCATTTCTGCTGAATTTGTTGTTGTATTCTGTCTCTCAGTGTTACACCGAACATTCCATTGTTAGACCGATCATTTCTGTGTGAGGGGCGAACATTCCATTGTTAGACCGATCATTTCTGTGTGAGGGGCGAACATTCCATTGTTAGACCGATCATTTCTGTGTGAGAGGCAAACATTCCATTGTTAGACCGATCATTTCTGTGTGAGGGGCCAACATTCCATTGTTAGACCGATCATTTCTGTGTGAGGGGCGAACATTCCATTGTTAGACCGATCATTTCTGTGTGAGGGGCGAACATTCCATTGTTAGACCGATCATTTCTGTGTGAGGGGCGAACATTCACCATCAGCAGGGGGGGCAAATGCTTAGTTCCTTCACATTATATCTGGTAAGTTCTTTCCGAGATTTTCTCCACGGACCCCTAAATGCTCCATCCCTCAGTCTTCATGGTGATGTCATCCTCTTCCTCTTCTCCATGAAGATCGAGGGACGGAACATTTAGGGGTCCTCCTGAGAAAATCACAGAAAGAACTTTAGAACCAGATATATGGATAATATAAGTTAAAGTACGTTTGATAAAATTGTGATGCTGAGCACCAGGGGGGGATTTCTTGGCTTCCTGAGGAGGACATGACATCTCTGCGACTGGGGACTGTGTGCCATGGGGAGGATGTGACATCTCAGCGTCTGGGGACTGCGCGCCATGGGGAGGATGTGACATCTCAGCGACTGGGGACTGCGCGCCATGGGGAGGATGTGACATCTCAGTGACTGGGGACTGCGCGCCATGGGGAGGATGTGACATCTCAGCGACTGGGGACTGCGCGCCATGGGGAGGATGTGACATCTCAGTGACTGGGGACTGCGTGCCATGGGGAGGACGTGACATCTCAGCGACTGGGGACTGCGTGCCATGGGGAGGATGTGACATCTCAGTGACTGGGGACTGCGTGCCATGGGGAGGACGTGACATCTCAGCGACTGAGGCTGTGTGCCATGGGGAGGACGTGACATCTCAGCGACTGGGGACTGCGTGCCATGGGGAGGATGTGACATTTCAGCGAATGGGGACTGCGCGCCATGGGGAGGACGTGACATCTCAGCGACTGTGCGCCATGGGGAGGACGTGACATCTCAGCGACTGGGGACTGCGTGCCATGGGGAGGACGTGACATCTCAGCGACTGAGGCTGTGTGCCATGGGGAGGACGTGACATCTCAGCGACTGGGGACTGCGTGCCATGGGGAGAACGTGACATCTCAGCGACTGGGGACTGCGCGCCGTGGGGAGGACGTGACATCTCAGCGACTGTGCGCCATGGGGAGGACGTGACATCTCAGCGACTGGGGACTGCGTGCCATGGGGAGGACGTGACATCTCAGCGACTGAGGCTGTGTGCCATGGGGAGGACGTGACATCTCAGCGACTGAGGCTGTGTGCCATGGGGAGGACGTGACATCTCAGCGACTGAGGCTGTGTGCCATGGGGAGGACGTGACATCTCAGCGACTGAGGCTGTGTGCCATGGGGAGGACGTGACATCTCAGCGACTGAGGCTGTGTGCCATGGGGATGACTTTATAGTTCACACATATCTTACAATTTCTGGGTTTACTCTGATGATGGAGTTCATCCAGTAATCAATATAACCGGTCACCCAACCCCTGACCTAATCCCCGATACTGACCCAACCCCTGACCTAATCCCCGATACTGACCCAACCCCTGACCTAATCCCCGATACTGACACAACCCCTGACCTAATCCCCGATACTGACCCAACCCCTGACCTAATCCCCGATACTACCCCAACCCCTGACCTAATCCCCGATACTACCCCAACCCCCGACCTAAACCCCGATACTATCCCAACCCCCGACCTAAACCCCGATACTATCCCAACCCCTGACCTAATCTCTGATGCTACCCCAACCCCTAACTTAATCCCGATATTAACGCAACCCCTTACCTAATCCCCGATAGTAACCCAACAGCTGACCTAATCCCCAATACTACCCCAACCCCCGACCTAATTCTAAATTTCTTTTGTGAAGTGGCTAATGAAGGGAGAGCTTACCCGCCTGTCAGGGCAGCACTAGTGGTAAGGAGAGGTTCCAGAGGAGTAGGGAAAGATCATGGCCTACATCTACACTTCTGCAAGCGCCCTCTTGGGTTGGACTGGCCACTCCGCACTCCATCTCTCTCGGCAGGTGCTACCTTCAGCTTGGGCCTATAACTGCTGACTCTCCCCTGCATTCCTGGACAGGCGTTGTCCCCAGCAGGCTGTTGTACTTGTTCTGCAGGTTCTTTGATATGTTGGTGTTTGCAGCCCGGGCCTCAGTGTCATTACTGCCACCACACCACACTGCACCTACCCTACAACTGGCTGGAAAAGTAAGGGAGAAAGGGTTCAAAGAGAGCACTTAGGACAATACTCATCCATCTGTGGAGGGCCTGAAGACCTGAGAGTATATGCATTCATGGGCCTGTGACCTCAGGTCCGGACATGTTGTTCTGACTCAGTAAGGGTTATTTTGTCCTCGGGGTCCACTGTGGTTGAGAAGGAAGCAATCACAAAAAATGCAGATTGGCAGAGAGATCTAGACCTAGAGATTGGAATCAGTTCTTATCATCCATAATTGCGTAGGCTTCACAGTGGGTAACTTGGCGGTCAAACTGGAGTTTAAAGGGAAAGCCCCACCGATACTTGATATGTTGTGATTGCAGGATCAGAAGCAATGGCTTCATGGCTCTTCTGTTGAGAATTTTGGATTGTGGAATGTCTGCACAGATTTGGTAAGTATGCCCTTGGAAAGATAAGTCCTGAGCATCCCGCGTGGCCTGAAGTACTTTCAGAAGAAATGGAATTGTAGAACCATGTCTCTGGGGGCCATTTGCTAGCCTGTGAGTAAGAGCTCGGTGAACGAGATCCAGCCATAGGCAGTTGACCAGAACATCAGGGACCAGTTTTTGCAGCAGAGCAAAGATCGAGCTGTGGAGGTGAGCTATGCTTTTCTGGAAGGCCTCAAATTCTGATGTTGCTGCAGTGGGATCTATTTTCTGCATCTTTGAGATCTCTCTGCAGTTCCTCAAGAACATTTTAATGGCCATCAAAAACAATTGTGGCACCGTCCATGTGATTTTCCAGAAGGACTGTGTGCTGGCCCATAGCCCAGATATCTTGTCTAAGATCAGAGGAGAGTTTCTTCACAGTGGTGGTAAGCTTGTCTTTCACAATTCACCTGATTTTCAAGCCAGGAGGTGTCTGGTTCTGGTGGGAGAAGGACAGAGGGAAACTGTTGTAGGCTGCCGAGAGAGCTATTAGAGTCCTCCATAGATTGGACCACGTTCTCGTCCTTCGGAGAGCTCTGTGCTGTCATCTTGGCTGCAGTCCTGGGATGAGGTTTCAGGGTAGAAACCAGCTTTACTTTCGTTTTGCCTGGCTGCCCCATGTTACAAGGAGGATCTCACCACCTCGGAAACGCAGAGGAAAATTCGTGAATATTTACAGCTCAGGAGATTGCCATAAATGCCCCGGATGTGCAGAGCTGGGCTAGAGTGCAGCCATTCAGATCATCTGTGCGCATGCGCTCCCATTTGAAAACCTTTTCAGTACCATCATAGTAGCTTAATTATGTACAGTCTCGAGGACAGGAGAGAAAGGATGGACATGACTAGTTTTTACAAGCACCTGAAGGTAGTGGAGGTTTAGGAGGACAATCCATGAAGGTCAGCATGTTACATAGACTGTAGAAGCTGCAGGAGCACAGACTGTCTGTGATCTGATAGAGGTGGAACAATATTTCCTTCCTCCGTTTTTTTTGGTACAAATAACTTTATTTATTTATATTTTAGGGGCTTTGAGGGTCACAATGAGGACATCAGTTGTACCAGTACTCAGGGACAAGGATGTCACCATTTACTGCGATATATCTGGCCTAAATACCGGGAGAGCCATTGCTGTACTATGGAGAAGGACATCAGAGAACGGCACTGAACACGATGTGTATGAATACAATGAAGGAAAAGTGACTGTATTCAGATCAGGATGTACCATGGAGAAGACGGAGATCCTGAAAGGAAACGCAGAGCTGCACATCCCCCAGGTCCAGTTCTCCGATGAGGGGGAATACACCTGTACAGTGATAAATACTCCGGAGAAAGAGGAGGGTAGTGTTACCCTACAAGTGTCAGGTGAGTGACAATGACATTGCCCCTCCCTTCCCCCATACTGAGTTATATGGCTCTGGGGTTGATTTACTAAGAGAGCTGAGAGTGTTCTCTCAATAAACTGTAGCTGGGTTCACTTTGAATATCCATTCACACTCACCGGCCACTTTATTAGGTCCACCTTGCTAGTCTGGGTTGGACCCCCATTTGCCTTCAGAACTGCCTTCATTCTTCATGGAATAGATTCAACAAGGTGTTGGAAACATTCCTCAGAGACTTTGCTCCATATTGACCTGAGTTACTGTTGCCTTTCTGTCATCTCCAGCCAGTCTGCCCATTCTCCTCTGACCTCAACAAGGCATTTTCCTCCACACAACTGCTGCTCACTGGATATTTCCTCTTTTTCGGACCATTCTCTGTAAACCCTAGAGATGGTTGTGCGGGAAAATCCTAGGAGATCAGCAGTTTTTGAAATACTCAGACCAGCCCGTCTGGCACCAACAACCACGCCACGTTCAAAGTCTTCTGCAAGATGTCTTCACCACGTCTAGATGCATAAATGCATTGAGTTGCTGCCATGTGATTGGCTGATTAGCAATTTGTGTTACCAAGCCATTGAACAGGTGGACCTAATAAAGTGGCCATTGAGTGTATGTGCAGATAAAATAAATAATCTGGAATTTTCTTCTTATATCATTGGAACATTGAAGTGATCTTTCCTGAGAGAACTTTCTCTCCTTCTTTAGTAAATCAGCCCTTATGGGGAATTTCCCCCAGAGAAGTCCTCCTTCTAGTGGTGGATGTGAGAGACTAGAGGGCGCCCAATAACTACATCTACTGCCGAAAGGGGTCTCCTGTGCCTTCCGTCTGATCCGCCATTACAATGGATTCTTCTTGGTATTATCTGCAGATTAGAACACTAATGATTATTCTCTGTACAGTTCCTCCGTCGGCTTATTTGACACCAAACGATCTGACCATCGAGTCGGGGTCAGAGAAGACGGTGACGTGTGAAGTTCATACCTTTTACCCAAAAGATGTTTCCATACGCTGGGGTCAGTATCGTAAGGGATCATCTGACTGTGAGCTCCTAGAGATCTGGACCTGTGTGAAGAATGTGCTTACTAATTCAGACGGGACGTACAATGTGACAAGTCTACTGACCCTGAACCCCAAGAAAGAGGATGATGGGAACACCTATTCCTGTATTATCAGCCACCGATCTCTGCGGACTGAACTGTCCAGGAATCTCACCCTCACAGTGACAGGTCAGTAATATCTCTTATTATTTTACATACCGTAGACTTCTGAAGAACTAACTCTACCCGTCTGTCACAAAGCAGGTGAGATGTTTGGTTGGATGAGGTTCCCAGACTCTAAGCACCAAGATTTGCCACCAATTCCCCTCCAGGAGACATCAATTCACTCACACTGGTGGCACAACCACACCTGCCAACTTTTTGAGATGGGAACAAGGGACACCTACTAGCAAAAGTGTGTAGGCATAGGACACCCCCCACCACACCCCCTTAACCACTTTCCTACAGGGCGCTTATACCCCCTTCCTGCCCAGGACGATTTTCAGCTTTCAGCGCTGTCACACTTTGAATGAGAATTGCGCGATCATGCAACACTGTACCCATATGACATTTTTATCATTTTTTTTCACACACATAGAGCTTTCTTTTGTTGGTATGTACTTCCCACTGGGGGTTTTATTTTTTCACTATAAACAAAAAAAGCACAAAAAAAAAGTTTTTCTTTGTATCTATTATAAAATTTTGCAAACAGGTAATTTTTCTCCTTCACTGATCTGTGTTGATGAGGCTGCACTGATGGGCACTGATGAGGTGGCACAGATAGGCAGCACTGATAGGAGGCATTGATAGGCGGCACTGAGCTGGCACTGATGGGTGGCACTGAAGGGCACAGTTGGGTGGCGTTGCTGGGTGGCACTGCTGGGCACAGGTGGGTGGCACTGCTGGGTGGCATTGCCGGGCACTGCTGGGAACAGGTGGGTGGCATTGTTGGGTACTGCTGGGTGGCACTGCTGGGCACAGGTGGGTGGCACTGCTGGGTACTGCTGGGTGGCACTGCTGGGCACAGGTGGGTGGCACTGCTGGGTGGCATTGCCGGGCACTGCTGGGAACAGGTGGGTGGCATTGTTGGGTACTGCTGGGTGGCACTGCTGGGCACAGGTGGGTGGCACTGCTGGGTACTGCTGGGTGGCATTGCTGGGCACAGGTGGGTGGCACTGCTGGGTGGCATTGCTGGGTACTGCTGGGTGGCACTGCTGGGCACAGGTGGGTGGCATTGCTGGGTACTGCTGGGTGGCATTGCTGGGCACAGGTGGGTGGCATTGCTGGGTACTGCTGGGTGGCATTGCTGGGCACAGGTGGGTGGCACTGCCTGGTGGCATTGCTGGGCACAGGTGGGTGGCACTGCTGGGTGGCACAGCTGGGCACTGATGGGTACAGGTGGGTGGCACAGGTGGGCGGCACTGCTGGGCACTGATCAGCAGGCCCTCATCTCCTCTTCTGTCTGTAGACGTCCTGCAGCCTCTCACACATTTCCTCTCCTCATGGACAGAACATTCACTGACCCCTGATATCAAGTATTGGCCAGCTTCTCTTCCATAGTAGCAGCCAGTCACAGGCTTACATCTCTCCCTTCTGTCCTCAGACACTTCCTCACTTGCACAGGCAGGTTGGCAGCATTGGTGTCACTTCAGATGGTGTCAGCTCTCTCAACATCTTCAGGGACCTGCAGCTGATACAGAGCACCTTCAGACTCCTTCACAGTCCAGCAGGGCCCAGTATGAGGTGTCCTCATCACAGATCCAGGAAAGAGGAGTCCTCTCTGATACACTGAGCTGCCCAACATACATAGGAATTCACCTTACCCCCTTTTGGTCCACCTGCCAACACCAGTTTAGCCAAGAGATGTACTGCCTTCCTTTCAGAAACTTCCACCAATCAGTGATGGACCACAGAAGGTTTTTGGACCTCCCTAGACCTATCCTGTCTGAACAAACCAGAAGTCTTCATCCCTTCCTCTCTCTTGTAATCTGTTTTTTTCCCCCATCAACTTTATCTAAAGAAGAACTCCGACAACACCCCCTGCTATACGATAATGGAAACAAAGTGACAGGTCCTCATTATCAACATTTCAAGGGATCTGGGTAATTATGAGGTCCATCTTCTCCATCCTTTTCCCCAGGAATACCCTCTCTCTGGGGCATTGGAGTGTCCCTAGAAATGTGGGAGGCATCACTCCATTACTGGAAGCATCTCCTGGATGCATGGGCTATGGTGATGTCACTTCTCTAATCCTCTAATATTTCTATGATCTGGAATTCATCCTCGTGTACCTGACGGAACTTCTACCCAAGGTCTGTCCTAATGTTCCTGACCAGATACACAGCATAGTCTATCTACTGAGAGTTCCCTCATCTGGGACATGGAGGAGCCGTTCTTCCCTCATATGCACCATACAATCGTCCTGTAGAGTGTCTGGCGAGGTTGGGTGGGTCTGTGGTGATACCTCTCAGTTCGGATACAATCAGACGGAAATAATTGAGGTTTTCATCCTTGGAAAAGTTTCTGCTTCCAGATCATGTTTTGTCCTTTTATATTACAGAGAAACAAGATAACATCGGAACCATTATCACGGCTGTGGTCCTGACACTTCTGTGCACATTACTTCTGGGACTTTTGGGTTTCCTCTACTTCAGATTTGTAAAGAAAGGTAAGGAATGTACGCGGTTACTTCACCATCCAGATTCTGGTTGCCGTGTTGTACTGTCTGTGCTGGGATTGTTCCAGGACATAAGAACTCAGCTGATTGTGTGTTGTAAGAGCCGTCAGTCATTCTGGACGTTCCATTTATACTGGTGACCTCACTGGGCTTCCATAGTGACCATATGTCTCCGTCTGGTGGAATCCAGCTAACAAGACCATTACCTTTGTGGTGCCCAGAGCACCTCATACCCGACAGGTTCAGTATTGGAGACATCTTAATTATTTGCATTTCAGTTTCTGTGAATAGAATGTTCCGTACTCGGGGGGTTTAGAATTTATTAAAGGGATTTCCCCCTTATGATGACTTTTTTGTTATTTATAAGTTTTCTGGTAACTTTTGATAATCCTTAGTTTTATATTTTGTATCTACCCCCTATGGCCTCCATCAGAGGAGATTCTATCCATTGTCCTGGGATCAGTCACATAGTAACTGTAATAATCCATTCGATGATTTCCTCTTCCAGATCCTCCCACTCTCTCTGAGATCACCGGAAACAATGAGCTGATTGACATGAACAGGACAACTCTGACTTGTCAGATTATGGACTTCAAACCCAACGACATAGAAATCTTTGTGTGTATGAGGAGATCTGAGGAGGAGGAGATGAGGACCATCTACACCTGGAGGTCTGGAGGTCACCCCGCTCAGGTCAGGATAAGCAGAGATGATGGTGGAGGGGATGAAGATGTGATAGATATGGAGGAGGGGAGACAACTGATGAACGGCTCTCCAAGACACGAGGACAGACCTCTACAGCTGGAGATGATTCCTATTATCAGTAAGAAGAAGCTTGGATCATGCAACTGTCAGTGTTCTCTCCATATAACTCCCAGCTATGACCTGCATAAAGGAGCGGAATTATCTGTCCATGTAAAACACCCGGCACTGACATCTCCAACCTCGGTACGCAGGACACTCAACGTCATCGGAGGTGAGACTTTTCTCTTCTACATGAAATGGATTCTTTATGATGTTCTCACATTTCTGGTCATCACTTGCAGTGATCGACCTCCTAGGGGGCAGTAGTGGGCTTGATTGGGGTGGGAAGGATCTTATTATTTCGGGGACATTTCTAGCTTGTTGGGACCCTCCCAGTGAGAAGGGCCCCCTCCTTCCTAGTACTACATAGAAGAGGGGAGCATGGGGAGCACCAGGAACAACCATCTGAATCACGTGCACAGCTTCATGAAAACTGGAAGATGGTGTCTGGGTGAGCTGCTGAGATCACTTACATTTCAAATCCTGTTCTCACCTTTTTTCATCCTTTGTTCCCTCCCACTTCCTGTCTCCATACACCCCAGTGATGGCATTTCTTGGGGTGGGATTCCTGACGGTGACAACAGTGGACCGTGTCTGTGTCATGTGTGTGGGAACAGCCACTTCCTGTCTCCATACACCCCAGTGATGGCCCCGTGGCATTTCTCAGGGTGGGATTCCTGACGATGACAACAGTGGACCGCGTCTGTGTCATATGTGTGGGAACAGCCACTTCCTGTCTCCATACACCCCAGTGATGGCCCCGTGGCATTTCTCAGGGTGGGATTCCTGACGATGACAACAGTGGACCGCGTCTGTGTCATATGTGTGGGAACAGCCACTTCCTGTCTCCATACACCCCAGTGATGGCCCCGTGGCATTTCTTGGGGTGGGATTCCTGACAGTGACAACAGTGGACCGTGTCTGTGTCATGTGTGCAGCCACTTCCTGTGTCCATACACCCCAGTGATGGCATTTCTTGGGGCAGGATTTCTGACGGTGACAACAGTGGACTGCGTCTGTGTCATGTACGTGGGAACAGCCACTTGTATTCTCCATTTATAAAGGAGAAAAGGGGAGACTGCCCTGGGCCCCCAGACATAGAGGCCCCCTCTATACAAACCAATATACAACAATACTAAAAAATGATGAAAAAAAAATAACAAAATAATATAAATCGTAGAATAACAAAAAATGACTTTACAGGCACTTATATAACACTGTCAATGTACTCAGCGCTTTACCTGTATACTGTACATTCCCATCAGTCCCCGCCCCCGAGGGGCGTACAATCTAAGGTCCCTAACTCACATTCATACATATATGATTAACCACCCAGCATGTCTTTGGAATGTGGGAGGAGACTGGAGTACACCCACACAGGCACAGGGAGAACATGCAAACTTCAGGCAGATGGCGCTGTGGTTGGAATTTGAACCGACAACCCGAGTACTGCCAGAAGGAAGTGCTAACCACTCAGCCACTGTGCTGCCCATATTAAAAGCATCTTGGGAAGTAATGGTTTACCCTGGATTGTTACAGTTATATCATTACATAGTTAGTCTGGCTGAAAAAAAAACACAAAAGTCCATCCAGTTCAACCATTAAAAAAAAAAAAGTTATAACTGGAAGGGGGGGAAAGTGCCCGGACTGGAAGGGGGGGAAAGTGCCCGGACTGGAAGGGGGGGAAAGTGTCCGGACTGGAAGGAGGGGGGGGGGGAAGTGTCCGGACTGGAAGGGGGGGGAGTGTCCGGACTGGAAGGGGGGGGGGGGGGGGAAGTGTCCGAACTGGAAGGGGGGGGGGGAAAGTGTCCGGACTGGAAGGGGGTGGGGGGGAAGTGCCCGGACTGGAAGGGGGGGTGGGGGGGGGGGGAAGTGTCCGGACTGGAAGGGGGGGGGGAAAGTGTCCAGACTGGAAGGGGTTAAACAAAAGTGTGACTGTCACTGAGAATGTAAACTAACACTGTGTATGGGGGACCACCCAAACCTGAAGGGCCCCGTGCCCCCGCAAGGTCTGCATGTGGCCCTATATATCACTGGGTGACAAGTCAGAGAGTTGTCACCCAATAACAGGAAGAAGGATCTTCATGGCAGGACCACCAGGAATTGTTTTTGGACTGAAAGCTGCAGATATACAATTAGAATTGCCGGGAGGGTGTCACCACGACTAGGAGGCGTTAGTGGGCGGGGTTAGGGATCCTTTCTGCATTGAGGCTTTATGTATTCACTGAACAAATGTATCCATTCTCTTACTTAGTTCCTCCCAAGTTGTTGTCCATCATGTGCCCAGAACGTGTCATCCATGAGGAGCAGCTGACACTGACCTGTCCAATCAATGGGTTCAAACCGCGAGCTTTGTCCATCACCTGGCTGAAGAGGGACAAGGACAACCAAGAGACGGATCTGGTGACATGGAATGCTGGGAGTGACACCACTCACACGGAGAGATATTCACACTTTCTAAAGGAACATGAGTATGGTGATACCTCCTACAACTTTATCAGTGCTCTGACCATGAAACCAACAGTAACAGAAGATCACGGAGCGACTTATATCTGTAGAACCTTCCACCCTGCTACACATCACCGGGAGGAAATGGAGCAGATCCTGAATGTGACCGGTGAGTAATGACACAAGGATGGTGTTACCTTCCCCTCATTCCTGGGTGCAGGCTGGAGGGTTATCAAATCCAACCCCCCCAATCAGAGAGAAAACTGGGAGAGAAGTGTGGGGGGTGTGACAGTGATCAGTATGTACAGGAGAGGAGTGTGGGGGTGTGACAGTGATCGGTATGTACAGGAGAGGAGTGTGGAGGGTGTGACAGTGATCGGTATGTACAGGAGAGGAGTGTGGGGGGTGTGACAGTGATCGGTATGTACAGGAGAGGAGTGTGGGGGGTGTGACAGTGATAGGTATGTACAGGAGAGGAGGGTGTGTGGCGGAGGGGGGGGGGTGACAGTGATCTGTATGTACAGGAGAGGAGTGTGGGGGGTATGACAGTGATCGGTATGTACAAGAGAGGAGTGTGGAGATATGACAGTGATCGGTATGTACAGGAGAGGAGTGTGGGGGGTGTGACAGTGATCGGTATGTACAGGAGAGGAGTGTGGAGATATGACAGTGATCGGTATGTACAGGAGAGGAGTGTGGGGGGTGTGACAGTGATCGGTATGTATAGGAGAGGAGTGTGGAGGTAAGACAGTGATCGGTATGTACAGGAGAGGAGTGTGGAGGTATGACAGTGATCGGTATGTACAGGAGAGGAGTGTGGAGGTATGACAGTGATCGGTATGTACAGGAGAGGAGTGTGGAGGGTATGACAGTGATCGGTATGTACAGGGGAGGAGTGTGGGGGGTATGACAGTGATCGGTATGTACAGGAGAGGAGTGTGGAGGTATGACAGTGATCGGTATGTACGGGAGAGGAGTGTGGAGGTATGACAGTGATCGGTATGTACAGGAGAGGAGTGTGGAGGTATGACAGTGATCGGTATGTACAGGAGAGGAGTGTGGGGGGTATGACAGTGATCGGTGTGTACAGGAGAGGAGTGTGGAGGTATGACAGTGATCGGTATGTACGGGAGAGGAGTGTGGAGGTATTACAGTGATCGGTGTGTACGGGAGAGAAGTGTGGAGGGTGTGACAGTGATCGGTACGTACAGGAGAGGAGTGTGGAGGTATGACAGTGATCGGTATGTACAGGAGAGGAGTGGGGGGGGTATGACAGTGATTGGTATGTACAGGAGAGGAGTGTGGAGGGTGTGACAGTGATCGGTATGTACAGGAGAGGAGTGTGGGGGGTGTGACAGTGATCGGTATGTACAGGAGAGGAGGGTGTGTGGGGGAGGGGGGGTGACAGTGATCTGTATGTACAGGAGAGGAGTGTGGAGGTATGACAGTGATCGGTATGTACAGGAGAGGAGTGGGGGGGGGTATGACAGTGATCGGTATGTACAGGAGAGGAGTGTGGAGATATGACAGTGATCGGTATGTACAGGAGAGGAGTGTGGGGGGTGTGACAGTGATCGGTATGTACAGGAGAGGAGTGTGGAGGGTATGACAGTGATCGGTATGTACAGGAGAGGAGTGTGGAGGTGTGACAGTGATCGGTATGTACAGGAGAGGAGTGTGCGGGATATGACAGTGATCCCTATGTACAAGAGAGGAGTGTGGGGGGTATGACAGTGATCGGTATGTACAGGAGAGGAGTGCGGAGGTATGACAGTGATCGGTATGTACAGGAGAGGAGTGTGGAGGTATGACAGTGATCGGTATGTACAGGAGAGGAGTGTGGAGGTATGACAGTGATCGGTATGTACAGGAGAGGAGTGTGGAGGGTATGACAGTGATCGGTATGTACAGGAGAGGAGTGTGGAGGTGTGACAGTGATCGGTATGTACAGGAGAGGAGTGTGGGGGTATGACAGTGATCGGTATGTACAGGAGAGGAGTGTGGAGGTATGACAGTGATCGGTATGTACAGGAGAGGAGTGTGGAGGTATGACAGTGATCGGTATGTACAGGAGAGGAGTGTGGGGGGTATGACAGTGATCGGTATGTACAGGAGAGGAGTGTGGAGGTATGACAGTGATCGGTATGTACAGGAGAGGAGTGTGGGGGTTGTGACAGTGATCGGTATGTACAGGAGAGGAGTGTGGGGGTTGTGACAGTGATCGGTATGTACAGGAGAGGAGTGTGGGGGGTGTGACAGTGATCGGTATGTACAGGAGAGGAGTGTGGAGGTATGACAGTGATCGGTATGTACAGGAGAGGAGTGTGGAGGTATGACAGTGATCGGTATGTACAGGAGAGGAGTGTGGGGGTTGTGACAGTGATCGGTATGTACAGGAGAGGAGTGTGGGGGTTGTGACAGTGATCGGTATGTACAGGAGAGGAGTGTGGGGGGTGTGACAGTGATCGGTATGTACAGGAGAGGAGTGTGGAGGTATGACAGTGATCGGTATGTACAGGAGAGGAGTGTGGAGGTATGACAGTGATCGGTATGTACGGGAGAGGAGTGTGGAGGTATGACAGTGATCGGTGTGTACGGGAGAGGAGTGTGGAGGTATGACAGTGATCGGTATGTACGGGAGAGGAGTGTGGAGGTATTACAGTGATCGGTGTGTACGGGAGAGAAGTGTGGAGGGTGTGACAGTGATCGGTACGTACAGGAGAGGAGTGTGGAGGTATGACAGTGATCGGTATGTACAGGAGAGGAGTGGGGGGGGTATGACAGTGATTGGTATGTACAGGAGAGGAGTGTGGAGGGTGTGACAGTGATCGGTATGTACAGGAGAGGAGTGTGGGGGGTGTGACAGTGATCGGTATGTACAGGAGAGGAGTGTGGGGGGTGTGACAGTGATCGGTATGTACAGGAGAGGAGGGTGTGTGGGGGAGGGGGGGGGGGTGACAGTGATCTGTATGTACAGGAGAGGAGTGTGGAGGTATGACAGTGATCGGTATGTACAGGAGAGGAGTGGGGGGGGGTATGACAGTGATCGGTATGTACAGGAGAGGAGTGTGGAGATATGACAGTGATCGGTATGTACAGGAGAGGAGTGTGGGGGGTGTGACAGTGATCGGTATGTACAGGAGAGGAGTGTGGAGGGTATGACAGTGATCGGTATGTACAGGAGAGGAGTGTGGAGGTGTGACAGTGATCGGTATGTACAGGAGAGGAGTGGGGGGGGGTATGACAGTGATCGGTATGTACAGGAGAGGAGTGTGGAGATATGACAGTGATCCCTATGTACAAGAGAGGAGTGTGGGGGGTATGACAGTGATCGGTATGTACAGGAGAGGAGTGCGGAGGTATGACAGTGATCGGTATGTACAGGAGAGGAGTGTGGAGGTATGACAGTGATCGGTACGTACAGGAGGGAAGTGTAGAGGTATGACAGTGATCGGTATGTACAGGAGAGGAGTGTGGGGGGTATGACAGTGATCCCTATGTACAAGAGAGGAGTGTGGGGGGTATGACAGTGATCGGTGTGTACAGGAGAGGAGTGTGGGGGGTATGACAGTGATCTGTATGTACAGGAAAGGAGTGTGGGGGGCATGACAGTGATCGGTATGTACAGGAGAGGAGTGTGGAGGTATGACAGTGATCGGTGTGTACAGGAGAGGAGTGTGGGGGGTATGACAGTGATCTGTATGTACAGGAGAGGAGTGTGGGGGGCATGACAGTGATCGGTATGTACAGGAGAGGAGTGTGGGGGGTATGACAGTGATCGGTATGTACAGGAGAGGAGTGTGGAGGTATGACAGTGATCGGTACGTACAGGAGGGAAGTGTGGAGGTATGACAGTGATCGGTACGTACAGGGGAGGAGTGTGGAGGTATGACAGTGATCGGTATGTACAGGAGAGGAGTGTGGAGGTATGACAGTGATCGGTACGTACAGGAGAGGAGTGTGGAGGTATGACAGTGATCGGTATGTACAGGAGAGGAGTGTGGAGGTATGACAATGATCGGTATGTACAGGAGAGGAGTGTGGGGGTATGACAGTGATCGGTATGTACAGGAGAAGAGTGTGGAGGTATGACAGTGATCGGTATGTACAGGAGAGGAGTGTGGAGGTATGACAGTGATCGGTACGTACAGGAGAGGAGTGTGGAGGTATGACAGTGATCGGTATGTACAGGAGAGGAGTGTGGAGGGTATGACAGTGATCGGTATGTACAGGAGAGGAGTGTGGGGGTATGACAGTGATCGGTATGTACAGGAGAGGAGTGTGGGGGTATGACAGTGATCGGTATGTACAGGAGAGGAGTGTGGGGGTATGACAGTGATCGGTATGTACAGGAGAGGAGTGTGGGGGGTGTGACAGTGATCGGTACGTACAGGAAAGGAGTGTGGAGGGTGTGACAGTGATCGGTACGTACAGGAGAGGAGTGTGGAGGTATGACAGTGATCGGTACGTACAGGAGAGGAGTGTGGGGGGTATGACAGTGATCGGTATGTACAGGAGAGGAGTGTGGAGGTATGACAGTGATCGGTACGTACAGGAGAGGAGTGTGGGGGGTATGACAGTGATCGGTATGTACAAGAGAGGAGTGTGGGGGGTATGACAGTGATCCCTATGTACAAGAGAGGAGTGTGGAGGTATGACAGTGATCGGTATGTACAGGAGAGGAGTGTGCAGGGTATGACAGTGATCGGTATGTACAGGAGAGGAGTGTGGAGGTATGACAGTGATCGGTATGTACAGGAGAGGAGTGTGGAGGGTATGACAGTGATCGGTATGTACAGGAGAGGAGTGTGGAGGTGTGACAGTGATCGGTATGTACAGGAGAGGAGTGTGGGGGTATGACAGTGATCGGTATGTACAGGAGAGGAGTGTGGAGGTATGACAGTGATCGGTATGTACAGGAGAGGAGTGTGGAGGTATGACAGTGATCGGTATGTACAGGAGAGGAGTGTGGGGGGTATGACAGTGATCGGTATGTACAGGAGAGGAGTGTGGAGGTATGACAGTGATCGGTATGTACAGGAGAGGAGTGTGGGGGTTGTGACAGTGATCGGTATGTACAGGAGAGGAGTGTGGGGGTTGTGACAGTGATCGGTATGTACAGGAGAGGAGTGTGGGGGTTGTGACAGTGATCGGTATGTACAGGAGAGGAGTGTGGGGGGTGTGACAGTGATCGGTATGTACAGGAGAGGAGTGTGGAGGGTATGACAGTGATCGGTATGTACAGGAGAGGAGTGTGGAGGGTATGACAGTGATCGGTATGTACAGGAGAGGAGTGTGGAGGTATGACAGTGATCGGTACGCACAGGAGAGGAGTGTGGAGGGCGTGACAGTGATCGGTACGCACAGGAGAGGAGTGTGGAGGGCGTGACAGTGATCGGTACGTACAGGAGAGGAGTGTGGAGGGCGTGACAGTGATCGGTACGTACAGGAGAGGAGTGTGGGGGTGTGACAGTGATCGGTACGTACAGGAGAGGAGTGTGGGGGGTATGACAGTGATCGGTACGTACAGGAGAGGAGTGTGGGGGGTGTGACAGTAATCGGTATGTACAGGAGAGGAGTGTGGGGGGTGTGACAGTGATAGGTATGTACAGGAGAGAAGTGTGGGGGTGTGACAGTGGGCAGTATGTACAGGAGAGGAGTGTGGGGGTGTGACAGTGATCGGTACGTACAGGAGAGGAGTGTGGAGGTGTGACAGTGATCGGTACGTACAGGAGAGGAGTGTGGAGGTGTGACAGTGATCGGTACGCACAGGAGAGGAGTGTGGAGGGTATGACAGTGATCGGTACGCACAGGAGAGGAGTGTGGAGGGTGTGACAGTGATCGGTACGTACAGGAGAGGAGTGTGGAGGGTGTGACAGTGATCGGTACGTACAGGAGAGGAGTGTGGAGGGCGTGACAGTGATCGGTACGTACAGGAGAGGAGTGTGGAGGGTGTGACAGTGATCGGTACGTACAGGAGAGGAGTGTGGGGGGTGTGACAGTGATAGGTATGTACAGGAGAGGAGTGTGGGGGTATGACAGTGGGCAGTATGTACAGGAGAGGAGTGTGGGGGTGTGACAGTGATCGGTACGTACAGGAGAGGAGTGTGGAGGGTGTGACAGTGATCGGTACGTACAGGAGAGGAGTGTGGAGGGCGTGACAGTGATCGGTACGTACAGGAGAGGAGTGTGGGGGGTGTGACAGTGATCGGTATGTACAGGAGAGGAGTGTGGGGGGTGTGACAGTGATAGGTATGTACAGGAGAGGAGTGTGGGGGTATGACAGTGGGCAGTATGTACAGGAGAGGAGTGTGGGGGTGTGACAGTGATCGGTACGTACAGGAGAGGAGTGTGGAGGGTGTGACAGTGATCGGTACGTACAGGAGAGGAGTGTGGAGGGCGTGACAGTGATCGGTACGTACAGGAGAGGAGTGTGGAGGGCGTGACAGTGATCGGTACGTACAGGAGAGGAGTGTGGAGGGCGTGACAGTGATCGGTACGTACAGGAGAGGAGTGTGGAGGGTGTGACAGTGATCGGTATGTACAGGAGAGGAGTGTGGGGGTATGACAGTGATAGGTATGTACAGGAGAGGAGTGTGGGGGTATGACAGTGGGCAGTATGTACAGGAGAGGAGTGTGGGGGTGTGACAGTGATCGGTACGTACAGGAGAGGAGTGTGGAGGGCGTGACAGTGATCGGTACGTACAGGAGAGGAGTGTGGAGGGCGTGACAGTGATCGGTACGTACAGGAGAGGAGTGTGGGGGTTGTGACAGTGATCGGTACGTACAGGAGAGGAGTGTGGAGGTGTGACAGTGATCGGTACGTACAGGAGAGGAGTGTGGAGGGTGTGACAGTGATCGGTACGTACAGGAGAGGAGTGTGGAGGGTGTGACAGTGATCGGTACGTACAGGAGAGGAGTGTGGAGGGTGTGACAGTGATCGGTACGTACAGGAGAGGAGTGTGGGGGGTATGACAGTGATCGGTATGTACGGGAGAGGAGTGTGGAGGTATTACAGTGATCGGTGTGTACGGGAGAGAAGTGTGGAGGGTGTGACAGTGATCGGTACGTACAGGAGAGGAGTGTGGAGGTATGACAGTGATCGGTATGTACAGGAGAGGAGTGGGGGGGGTATGACAGTGATTGGTATGTACAGGAGAGGAGTGTGGAGGGTGTGACAGTGATCGGTATGTACAGGAGAGGAGTGTGGGGGGTGTGACAGTGATCGGTATGTACAGGAGAGGAGTGTGGGGGGTGTGACAGTGATCGGTATGTACAGGAGAGGAGGGTGTGTGGGGGAGGGGGGGGGGGGGGTGACAGTGATCTGTATGTACAGGAGAGGAGTGTGGAGGTATGACAGTGATCGGTATGTACAGGAGAGGAGTGGGGGGGGGTATGACAGTGATCGGTATGTACAGGAGAGGAGTGTGGAGATATGACAGTGATCGGTATGTACAGGAGAGGAGTGTGGGGGGTGTGACAGTGATCGGTATGTACAGGAGAGGAGTGTGGAGGGTATGACAGTGATCGGTATGTACAGGAGAGGAGTGTGGAGGTGTGACAGTGATCGGTATGTACAGGAGAGGAGTGTGCGGGATATGACAGTGATCCCTATGTACAAGAGAGGAGTGTGGGGGGTATGACAGTGATCGGTATGTACAGGAGAGGAGTGCGGAGGTATGACAGTGATCGGTATGTACAGGAGAGGAGTGTGGGGGTGTGACAGTGGGCAGTATGTACAGGAGAGGAGTGTGGGGGTGTGACAGTGATCGGTACGTACAGGAGAGGAGTGTGGAGGTGTGACAGTGATCGGTACGTACAGGAGAGGAGTGTGGAGGTGTGACAGTGATCGGTACGCACAGGAGAGGAGTGTGGAGGGTATGACAGTGATCGGTACGCACAGGAGAGGAGTGTGGAGGGTGTGACAGTGATCGGTACGTACAGGAGAGGAGTGTGGAGGGTGTGACAGTGATCGGTACGTACAGGAGAGGAGTGTGGAGGGCGTGACAGTGATCGGTACGTACAGGAGAGGAGTGTGGAGGGTGTGACAGTGATCGGTACGTACAGGAGAGGAGTGTGGGGGGTGTGACAGTGATAGGTATGTACAGGAGAGGAGTGTGGGGGTATGACAGTGGGCAGTATGTACAGGAGAGGAGTGTGGGGGTGTGACAGTGATCGGTACGTACAGGAGAGGAGTGTGGAGGGTGTGACAGTGATCGGTACGTACAGGAGAGGAGTGTGGAGGGCGTGACAGTGATCGGTACGTACAGGAGAGGAGTGTGGAGGGTGTGACAGTGATCGGTACGTACAGGAGAGGAGTGTGGAGGGCGTGACAGTGATCGGTACGTACAGGAGAGGAGTGTGGAGGGTGTGACAGTGATCGGTACGCACAGGAGAGGAGTGTGGAGGGTGTGACAGTGATCGGTACGTACAGGAGAGGAGTGTGGAGGGCGTGACAGTGATCGGTACGTACAGGAGAGGAGTGTGGAGGGTGTGACAGTGATCGGTACGTACAGGAGAGGAGTGTGGGGGGTGTGACAGTGATAGGTATGTACAGGAGAGGAGTGTGGGGGTATGACAGTGGGCAGTATGTACAGGAGAGGAGTGTGGGGGTGTGACAGTGATCGGTACGTACAGGAGAGGAGTGTGGAGGGTGTGACAGTGATCGGTACGTACAGGAGAGGAGTGTGGAGGGCGTGACAGTGATCGGTACGTACAGGAGAGGAGTGTGGGGGGTATGACAGTGATCGGTACGTACAGGAGAGGAGTGTGGAGGGCGTGACAGTGATCGGTACGTACAGGAGAGGAGTGTGGGGGGTATGACAGTGATCGGTATGTACAGGAGAGGAGTGTGGGGGGTGTGACAGTGATAGGTATGTACAGGAGAGGAGTGTGGGGGTATGACAGTGGGCAGTATGTACAGGAGAGGAGTGTGGGGGTGTGACAGTGATCGGTACGTACAGGAGAGGAGTGTGGGGGGTATGACAGTGATCGGTATGTACAGGAGAGGAGTGTGGGGGGTGTGACAGTGATAGGTATGTACAGGAGAGGAGTGTGGGGGTATGACAGTGGGCAGTATGTACAGGAGAGGAGTGTGGGGGTGTGACAGTGATCGGTACGTACAGGAGAGGAGTGTGGAGGGTGTGACAGTGATCGGTACGTACAGGAGAGGAGTGTGGAGGGCGTGACAGTGATCGGTACGTACAGGAGAGGAGTGTGGAGGGCGTGACAGTGATCGGTACGTACAGGAGAGGAGTGTGGAGGGTGTGACAGTGATCGGTACGTACAGGAGAGGAGTGTGGAGGGCGTGACAGTGATCGGTACGTACAGGAGAGGAGTGTGGAGGGTGTGACAGTGATCGGTACGTACAGGAGAGGAGTGTGGAGGGCGTGACAGTGATCGGTACGTACAGGAGAGGAGTGTGGAGGGCGTGACAGTGATCGGTACGTACAGGAGAGGAGTGTGGAGGGTGTGACAGTGATCGGTACGTACAGGAGAGGAGTGTGGAGGGCGTGACAGTGATCGGTACGTACAGGAGAGGAGTGTGGAGGGTGTGACAGTGATCGGTACGTACAGGAGAGGAGTGTGGGGGGTGTGACAGTGATAGGTATGTACAGGAGAGGAGTGTGGGGGTATGACAGTGGGCAGTATGTACAGGAGAGGAGTGTGGGGGTGTGACAGTGATCGGTACGTACAGGAGAGGAGTGTGGAGGGTGTGACAGTGATCGGTACGTACAGGAGAGGAGTGTGGAGGGCGTGACAGTGATCGGTACGTACAGGAGAGGAGTGTGGGGGGTATGACAGTGATCGGTACGTACAGGAGAGGAGTGTGGAGGGCGTGACAGTGATCGGTACGTACAGGAGAGGAGTGTGGGGGGTATGACAGTGATCGGTATGTACAGGAGAGGAGTGTGGGGGGTGTGACAGTGATAGGTATGTACAGGAGAGGAGTGTGGGGGTATGACAGTGGGCAGTATGTACAGGAGAGGAGTGTGGGGGTGTGACAGTGATCGGTACGTACAGGAGAGGAGTGTGGGGGGTATGACAGTGATCGGTATGTACAGGAGAGGAGTGTGGGGGGTGTGACAGTGATAGGTATGTACAGGAGAGGAGTGTGGGGGTATGACAGTGGGCAGTATGTACAGGAGAGGAGTGTGGGGGTGTGACAGTGATCGGTACGTACAGGAGAGGAGTGTGGAGGGTGTGACAGTGATCGGTACGTACAGGAGAGGAGTGTGGAGGGCGTGACAGTGATCGGTACGTACAGGAGAGGAGTGTGGAGGGCGTGACAGTGATCGGTACGTACAGGAGAGGAGTGTGGAGGGCGTGACAGTGATCGGTACGTACAGGAGAGGAGTGTGGAGGGCGTGACAGTGATCGGTACGTACAGGAGAGGAGTGTGGAGGGTATGACAGTGATCGGTACGCACAGGAGAGGAGTGTGGAGGGTATGACAGTGATCGGTACGCACAGGAGAGGAGTGTGGAGGGTGTGACAGTGATCGGTACGTACAGGAGAGGAGTGTGGAGGGCGTGACAGTGATCGGTACGTACAGGAGAGGAGTGTGGAGGGTGTGACAGTGATCGGTACGTACAGGAGAGGAGTGTGGGGGGTGTGACAGTGATAGGTATGTACAGGAGAGGAGTGTGGGGGTATGACAGTGGGCAGTATGTACAGGAGAGGAGTGTGGGGGTGTGACAGTGATCGGTACGTACAGGAGAGGAGTGTGGAGGGTGTGACAGTGATCGGTACGTACAGGAGAGGAGTGTGGAGGGCGTGACAGTGATCGGTACGTACAGGAGAGGAGTGTGGGGGGTATGACAGTGATCGGTACGTACAGGAGAGGAGTGTGGAGGGCGTGACAGTGATCGGTACGTACAGGAGAGGAGTGTGGAGGGCGTGACAGTGATCGGTACGTACAGGAGAGGAGTGTGGGGGGTATGACAGTGATCGGTACGTACAGGAGAGGAGTGTGGAGGGCGTGACAGTGATCGGTACGTACAGGAGAGGAGTGTGGGGGGTATGACAGTGATCGGTATGTACAGGAGAGGAGTGTGGGGGGTGTGACAGTGATAGGTATGTACAGGAGAGGAGTGTGGGGGTATGACAGTGGGCAGTATGTACAGGAGAGGAGTGTGGGGGTGTGACAGTGATCGGTACGTACAGGAGAGGAGTGTGGGGGGTATGACAGTGATCGGTATGTACAGGAGAGGAGTGTGGGGGGTGTGACAGTGATAGGTATGTACAGGAGAGGAGTGTGGGGGTATGACAGTGGGCAGTATGTACAGGAGAGGAGTGTGGGGGTGTGACAGTGATCGGTACGTACAGGAGAGGAGTGTGGAGGGTGTGACAGTGATCGGTACGTACAGGAGAGGAGTGTGGAGGGCGTGACAGTGATCGGTACGTACAGGAGAGGAGTGTGGAGGGCGTGACAGTGATCGGTACGTACAGGAGAGGAGTGTGGAGGGCGTGACAGTGATCGGTACGTACAGGAGAGGAGTGTGGAGGGTGTGACAGTGATCGGTACGTACAGGAGAGGAGTGTGGAGGGCGTGACAGTGATCGGTACGTACAGGAGAGGAGTGTGGGGGGTGTGACAGTGATAGGTATGTACAGGAGAGGAGTGTGGGGGTATGACAGTGGGCAGTATGTACAGGAGAGGAGTGTGGGGGTGTGACAGTGATCGGTACGTACAGGAGAGGAGTGTGGAGGGTGTGACAGTGATCGGTACGTACAGGAGAGGAGTGTGGAGGGCGTGACAGTGATCGGTACGTACAGGAGAGGAGTGTGGGGGGTGTGACAGTGATCGGTACGTACAGGAGAGGAGTGTGGAGGGCGTGACAGTGATCGGTACGTACAGGAGAGGAGTGTGGGGGGTATGACAGTGATCGGTATGTACAGGAGAGGAGTGTGGGGGGTGTGACAGTGATAGGTATGTACAGGAGAGGAGTGTGGGGGTATGACAGTGGGCAGTATGTACAGGAGAGGAGTGTGGGGGTGTGACAGTGATCGGTACGTACAGGAGAGGAGTGTGGGGGGTATGACAGTGATCGGTATGTACAGGAGAGGAGTGTGGAGGGCGTGACAGTGATCGGTACGTACAGGAGAGGAGTGTGGAGGGCGTGACAGTGATCGGTACGTACAGGAGAGGAGTGTGGAGGGCGTGATAGTGATCGGTACGTACAGGAGAGGAGTGTGGAGGGTGTGACAGTGATCGGTACGTACAGGAGAGGAGTGTGGGGGGTGTGACAGTGATAGGTATGTACAGGAGAGGAGTGTGGGGGTATGACAGTGGGCAGTATGTACAGGAGAGGAGTGTGGGGGTGTGACAGTGATCGGTACGTACAGGAGAGGAGTGTGGAGGGTGTGACAGTGATCGGTACGTACAGGAGAGGAGTGTGGAGGGCGTGACAGTGATCGGTACGTACAGGAGAGGAGTGTGGGGGGTGTGACAGTGATCGGTACGTACAGGAGAGGAGTGTGGGGGGTGTGACAGTGATCGGTATGTACAGGAGAGGAGTGTGGGGGTATGACAGTGATAGGTATGTACAGGAGAGGAGTGTGGGGGTATGACAGTGGGCAGTATGTACAGGAGAGGAGTGTGGGGGTGTGACAGTGATCGGTACGTACAGGAGAGGAGTGTGGAGGGCGTGACAGTGATCGGTACGTACAGGAGAGGAGTGTGGAGGGCGTGACAGTGATCGGTACGTACAGGAGAGGAGTGTGGGGGTTGTGACAGTGATCGGTACGTACAGGAGAGGAGTGTGGAGGTGTGACAGTGATCGGTACGTACAGGAGAGGAGTGTGGAGGGTGTGACAGTGATCGGTACGTACAGGAGAGGAGTGTGGAGGGTGTGACAGTGATCGGTACGTACAGGAGAGGAGTGTGGAGGGTGTGACAGTGATCGGTACGTATAGGAGAGGAGTGTGGGGGGTGTGACAGTGATAGGTATGTACAGGAGAGGAGTGCGGGGGTGTGACAGTGATCGGTACGTACAGGAGAGGAGTGTGGAGGGTGTGACAGTGATCGGTACGTACAGGAGAGGAGTGTGGGGGGTGTGACAGTGGGCAGTACGTACAGGAGAGGAGTGTGGAGGGTGTGACAGTGATCGGTACGTACAGGAGAGGAGTGTGGGGGGTGTGACAGTGGGCAGTACGTACAGGAGAGGAGTGTGGAGGTGTGACAGTGATCGTTATGTACAGGAGATGAGTACAGTATGTATAGGAGAGGAGTGTGGGGGGTGTGACAGTGATTGGTATGTACATCTCTGACTATTACAGTCGATGGGGCCCCTCCTCCACCCTCAGGTTAGGGGGCGTACACCATACACCCACAATTACTGTTTGTTTCCTCCCTTTGGAGCCACAAAGACTCCACCTTGTTACCGGCCCCATTAGCAATGTCATCTGTCATATTCACCATGCAATTGCATGACATACAGGCACGCCCCTCTCTTCTACCTACCTTGTTCCTCTGACACAGAGTGTACCCTTGGGTTGTCACAAGCCAGGTTTCTGACATTCCTGCCTGTTGGTTTTATTTCAGCGGTTCCCTCCATGGACTCCATACTGAAGGGTCAGGACAATGTCTGTGTCGGTGAGAAGTTGGATCTGTCCTGTAGGATTCACTCATTTTACCCGCCGGACATACAAATCACATGGTACACGGAAGATGACGTCATGCTACCATCTAACATCGGTGACCCCCTCCCAGGCAATGACGGACTCTATCATACCTCCAGCACTTGCAGTTACATCACAACAATGAAGGATTTAGGGAAGGATTTCCGATGTCGGGTTCAGCATGTCAGCCTATCGAATCCGAAGCACGTGACCTGGACCCTGAGAGAGATATGTGAGTGAGACCAATGTGTGTGAATGTCATGATGGAGGAGGAAACCGAAGTCACACCTGACCAGAGGGGTCCAACCTGTGCTCAGCCTCCAAAGTGTCCTCCAAACACTGGATACAACAAGCAGGAAGAGCCGGCAACATCCTCATGAAGCTTTATTAGTGATACAGGAGTGACATAAAAGTATCTGACGCGTTTCGTCAAGTTGCCTAAATCACATAACTGACGCATTTCGGCAAGTAGTCTTGCTCACAGCATCTGGCGTGTTTTGTCAAGTAGGGTTGATCACAGCATGTTTTTATGTCACTCCTGAATCACCAAGAAAGCTTTCATGAGGATGTTGGAGTTGCCGGCTCTTCCTGCTTTTGGGACAAATCTCTCTGTATAATGTAGCGTCACCTCTGAGACAATCTGCCACAAAATTTGCAGTCCAGCGGTGTATGGGCCTACATATACAGACCAGCGGTGTACGGGCCTACATATACAGACCAGCGGTGTATGATCCTACATATACAGACCAGCGGTGTACGGGCCTACATATACAGACCAGCGGTGTATGATCCTACATATACAGACCAGCGGTGTATGATCCTACATATACAGACCAGCGGTGTATGATCCTACATATACAGACCAGCGGTGTATGATCCTACATATACAGACCAGCGGTGTATGGGCCTACATATACAGACCAGCGGTGTATGGGCCTTCATATACAGACCAGCGGTGTATGGGCCTACATATACAGACCAGCGGTGTATGATCCTACATATACAGACCAGCGGTGTATGGGCCTACATATACAGACCAGCGGTGTATGGGCCTACATATACAGACCAGCGGTGTATGGGCCTACATATACAGACCAGCGGTGTATGGGCCTACATATACAGACCAGCGGTGTATGATCCTACATATACAGACCAGCGGTGTATGGGCCTACATATACAGACCAGCGGTGTATGGGCCTACATATACAGACCAGCGGTGTATGATCCTACATATACAGACCAGCGGTGTATGGGCCTACATATACAGACCAGCGGTGTACGGGCCTACATATACAGACCAGCGGTGTACGATCCTACATATACAGACCAGCGGTGTACGATCCTACATATACAGACCAGCGGTGTACGATCCTACATATACAGACCAGCGGTGTACGATCCTACATATACAGACCAGCGGTGTACGGGCCTACATATACAGACCAGTGGTGTATGATCCTACATATACAGACCAGCGGTGTATGGGCCTACATATACAGACCAGCGGTGTATGATCCTACATATACAGACCAGCGGTGTATGATCCTACATATACAGACCAGCGGTGTATGGGCCTACATATACAGACCAGCGGTGTATGGGCCTACATATACAGACCAGCGGTGTATGATCCTACATATACAGACCAGCGGTGTATGGGCCTACATATACAGACCAGCGGTGTACGGGCCTACATATACAGACCAGCGGTGTACGGGCCTACATATACAGACCAGCGGTGTACGGGCCTACATATACAGACCAGCGGTGTACGGGCCTACATATACAGACCAGCGGTGTACGATCCTACATATACAGACCAGCGGTGTACGATCCTACATATACAGACCAGCGGTGTACGATCCTACATATACAGACCAGCGGTGTACGGGCCTACATATACAGACCAGCGGTGTACGGGCCTACATATACAGACCAGCGGTGTACGGGCCTACATATACAGACCAGCGGTGTACGAGCCTACATATACAGACCAGCGGTGTACGGGCCTACATATACAGACCAGCGGTGTACGGGCCTACATATACAGACCAGCGGTGTACGATCCTACATATACAGACCAGCGGTGTACGATCCTACATATACAGACCAGCGGTGTACGATCCTACATATACAGACCAGCGGTGTATGGGCCTACATATACAGACCAGCGGTGTATGATCCTACATATACAGACCAGCGGTGTATGGGCCTACATATACAGACCAGCGGTGTATGAGCCTACATATACAGACCAGCGGTGTATGATCCTACATATACAGACCAGCGGTGTATGGGCCTACATATACAGACCAGCGGTGTATGGGCCTACATATACAGACCAGCGGTGTATGATCCTACATATACAGACCAGCGGTGTATGGGCCTACATATACAGACCAGCGGTGTATGGGCCTACATATACAGACCAGCGGTGTATGGGCCAACATATACAGACCAGCGGTGTATGATCCTACATATACAGACCAGCGGTGTATGATCCTACATATACAGACCAGCGGTGTATGGGCCTACATATACAGACCAGCGGTGTATGGGCCTACATATACAGACCAGCGGTGTATGGGCCTACATATACAGACCAGCGGTGTATGATCCTACATATACAGACCAGCGGTGTACGGGCCTACATATACAGACCAGCGGTGTACGGGCCTACATATACAGACCAGCGGTGTACGGGCCTACATATACAGACCAGCGGTGTATAATCCTACATATACAGACCAGCGGTGTATGGGCCTACATATACAGACCAGCGGTGTATGATCCTACATATACAGACCAGCGGTGTAAGATCCTACATATACAGACCAGCGGTGTATGATCCTACATATACAGACCAGCGGTGTATGATCCTACATATACAGACCAGCGGTGTGTGATCCTACATATACAGACCAGCGGTGTATGGGCCTACATATACAGACCAGCGGTGTATGGGCCTACATATACAGACCAGCGGTGTATGATCCTACATATACAGACCAGCGGTGTATGATCCTACATATACAGACCAGCGGTGTATGGGCCTACATATACAGACCAGCGGTGTATGGGCCTACATATACAGACCAGCGGTGTATGATCCTACATATACAGACCAGCGGTGTATGGGCCTACATATACAGACCAGCGGTGTATGATCCTACATATACAGACCAGCGGTGTATGATCCTACATATACAGACCAGCGGTGTATGGGCCTACATATACAGACCAGCGGTGTATGGGCCTACATATACAGACCAGCGGTGTATGATCCTACATATACAGACCAGCGGTGTATGATCCTACATATACAGACCAGCGGTGTATGATCCTACATATACAGACCAGCGGTGTATGATCCTACATATACAGACCAGCGGTGTATGATCCTACATATACAGACCAGCGGTGTATGATCCTACATATACAGACCAGCGGTGTATGATCCTACATATACAGACCAGCGGTGTATGATCCTACATATACAGACCAGCGGTGTATGATCCTACATATACAGACCAGCGGTGTATGGGCCTACATATACAGACCAGCGGTGTATGGGCCTACATATACAGACCAGCGGTGTATGATCCTACATATACAGACCAGCGGTGTATGATCCTACATATACAGACCAGCGGTGTATGATCCTACATATACAGACCAGCGGTGTACGGGCCTACATATACAGACCAGCGGTGTATGGGCCTACATATACAGACCAGCGGTGTATGGGCCTACATATACAGACCAGCGGTGTATGGGCCTACATATACAGACCAGCGGTGTATGGGCCTACATATACAGACCAGCGGTGTATGGGCCTACATATACAGACCAGCGGTGTATGATCCTACATATACAGACCAGCGGTGTATGATCCTACATATACAGACCAGCGGTGTATGATCCTACATATACAGACCAGCGGTGTATGATCCTACATATACAGACCAGCGGTGTATGATCCTACATATACAGACCAGCGGTGTATGGGCCTACATATACAGACCAGCGGTGTATGATCC
This sequence comes from Staurois parvus, assembly GCF_062004578.1. Classification (NCBI taxonomy): domain Eukaryota; kingdom Metazoa; phylum Chordata; class Amphibia; order Anura; family Ranidae; genus Staurois; species Staurois parvus. Next base: position 59,543 of record NW_028319969.1, read on the forward strand.
TACATATACAGACCAGCGGTGTATGATCCTACATATACAGACCAGCGGTGTATGATCCTACATATACAGACCAGCGGTGTATGATCCTACATATACAGACCAGCGGTGTATGGGCCTACATATACAGACCAGCGGTGTATGGGCCTACATACAGGTGAAACTGGAACAATGAGAATCTGGTGCATTTGTTGATTGATTTCAGTGCAGCAACTTAAAAGGTGACACTAATATATGAGACTCATTCCATGCAAAGCAAGATAGTTCCAGCCGTGATTTGTCATCATTGTGATGATTATGGCTTCCAGCTCATGAAAACCCCAAATCCACAATCTCAGAAAATGAGAATATTCCATGCAATCAATAAAACACGGATTGTACATAGAACAATATCGCACCTCTGAGAAGTAGAAGCTGCATATGTACTCAGTACTTGGTTGGGGCCCCTTTTGCAGCAATTACTGCCTCAATGCGGCGTGGCATGGAAGCTATCAGCCTGTGGCACTGCTGAGGTGTTATGGAAGACCAGGATGCTTCAATAGCGGCCTTCAGCTCTTCTGCATTGTTCGGTCTCATGTCTCTCATCTTTCTCTTGGCAATGCCCCATAGATTCTCTATGGGGTTCAGGACAGGCGAGTTTGCTGGCCAATCAAGCACAGTCATCCCACGGTCATTGAACCAGGTTTTGGTGCTTTTGGCAGTGTGGGCGGAGCCAAGTCCTGCTGGAAAATGAAGTCAGCGTCCCCATAAAGCTGGTCTGCAGAAGGAAGCAGGAAGTGCTCCAAAATCTCCTGGTAGACGGCTGCGGTGACCCTGGACTTAATGAAGCACAGAGGACCAACACCAGCAGATGACATGGCTCCCCAAATCACCACAGACTGTGGAAACTTCACACTGGACTTCAAGCATCTTGCAGTGTGTGCCTCTCCATTCTTCCTCCATACTCGGGGTCCTTGGGCCTCTCCATTCTTCCTCCATACTCGGGGTCCTTGGGCCTCTCCATTCTTCCTCCATACTCGGGGTCCTCGGGCCTCTCCATTCTTCCCCCATACTCGGGGTCCTTGTGCCTCTCCATTCTTCCTCCATACTCGGGGTCCTTGTGCCTCTCCATTCTTCCTCCATACTCGCGGTCCTCGGGCCTCTCCATTCCTCCTCCATACTCTGGGTCCTTGGACCTCTCCATTCTTCCTCCATGCTCGGGGTCCTTGTGCCTCTCCATTCTTCCTCCATGCTCGGGGTCCTTGTGCCTCTCCATTTTTCCTCCATACTCGGGGTCCTTGTGCCTCTCCATTCTTCCTCCATACTCTGGGTCCTTGGACCTCTCCATTCTTCCTCCATACTCGGGGTCCTTGGGCCTCTCCATTCTTCCTCCATACTCTGGGTCCTTGGACCTCTCCATTCTTCCTCCATACTCGGGGTCCTTGGGCCTCTCCATTCTTCCTCCATACTCGGGGCCCTTGGGCCTCTCCATTCTTCCTCCATACTCGGGGGCCTTGTGCCTCTCCATTCTTCCTACATACTCTGGGTCCTTGTGTCTCTCCATTCTTCCTCCATACTCGGGGCCCTTGGGCCTCTCCATTCTTCCTCCATACTCGGGCTCCTTGGGCCTCTCCATTCTTCCTCCATACTCGGGGTCCTTGGGCCTCTCCATTCTTCCTACATACTCTGGGTCCTTGGGCCTCTCCATTCTTCCTCCATACTCGGGCTCCTTGGGCCTCTCCATTCTTCCTCCATACTCGGGGTCCTTGGGCCTCTCCATTCTTCCTCCATACTCCGGGTCCTTGGGCCTCTCCATTCTTCCTCTATACTCGGGGTCCTTGGTTTCCAAATGAGATGCAAAAGTTGCCCGCATCAGAAAAGAGGACTTTGGACCACTGAGCAGCAGACCGGGTCTGTTTTTCTTTAGCCCAGGTAAGACGCTTCTGACGTTGTTTGTTGTTCAGGAGTGGCTTGACAAGAGGAATACGACATTTGAAGCCCATGTCCAGGATCCGTCTGTGTGTGGTGGCTCTTGATGCACTGACTCCAGCCTCAGTCCACTCCTTGTGAAAGTCCCCAACACTTTTGAATGGCCTTTTCCTGACAATCCTCTCCAGGCTGCGGTCATCCCTGCTGCTTCTGCACCTTTTTCTTCCACACTTTTCCCTTCCACATAACTTTCTATTAATGTGCTTTGATACAGCACTTTGGGAACATCCAACTTCTTCTGCAATTCCCTTTTGAGGCTTTCCCTCCTTATGGAGGGTGTCAGTGATGGTGTCAGGTCAGCAGTCTTTCCCATGATTGTGATTCCTACTGAACCAGACTGAGAGACCATTTAAAGAAGCGGTTCTCAACCTGTGGGTCGGGGCCCCTTTGGGGGTCGAACGACACTTTCACAGGGGTCGCCTAAGACCATCGGAAAACACATATTTCCGATGGCCTTAGGAACCGAGACACCGCTCCTCTATCCGTCTCCAGGTGTGGGCGGGATGACATGCCGTCCCTGTCATCTGGACACACCCCCGGGATCAATCCTCGCCGGTGATTGGCCGCCGGAACTGTAGCTCAGGAGAGGCACACAGGCGGCCAATCACCGGCGAGGAGGTGGAGCTTGGAGAGGAGGAGCCGAGCGGCACCGCGAAGATCGAGCGAGTGAAGAGGAGGAGAGCGGCCGGAGAAGAAAGACATCTGACCGGTAAGTGTCTGTACCATGGGAGAGGGAGGGAGGGAGCGAGCGAGCCCAGGCTGGAGCAGGGGTCTGCAAGGTAAGTATTATTGGTGTCAGTGGGAGGAATAGTGCCCAATCATTGGTGTCACTAATACCAATGATGGGGCACTATTCCTCCCCCCACTGACACCAACGATGGGGCACTATTCCTCCCCCCACTGACACCAAGGATGGGGCACTATTCCTCCCCCCACTGACACCAACGATGGGGCACTATTCCTCCCCCCACTGACACCAACGATGGGGCACTATTCCTCCCCCCACTGACACCAACGATGGGGCACTATTCCTCCCCCCACTGACACCAACGATGGGGCACTATTCCTCCCCCCACTGACACCAACGATGGGGCACTATTCCTCCCCCCACTGACACCAACGATGGGGCACTATTCCTCCCCCCACTGACACCAACGATGGGGCACTATTCCTCCCCCCACTGACACCAACGATGGGGCGCTATTCCTCCCCCCACTGACACCAACGATGGGGCGCTATTCCTCCCCCCACTGACACTAACGACGGGGCGCTATTCCTCCCACTGACACCAATGACGGGGCGCTATTCCTCCCACTGACACCAATGACGGGGCACTATTCCTCCCACTGACACCAATGACGGGGCACTATTCCTCCCACTGACACCAATGACGGGACACTATTCCTCCCATTGACACCAATGATGGGGCACTATTCCTCCCACTGACACCAATGATGGGGCGCTATTCCCCCCACTGACACCAATGATGGGGCGCTATTCCTCCAACTGACACCACTGATGGGGCGCTATTCCTCCCACTGACACCAATGATGGGGCGCTATTCCTCCCACTGACACCAATGATGGGGCGCTATTCCTCCCACTGACACCAATGATGGGGCGCTATTCCTCCCACTGACACCAATGATGGGGCGCTATTCCTCCCACTGACACCAATGATGGGGCACTATTCCTCCCACTGACACCAATGATGGGGCACTATTCCTCTCACTGACACCAATGATGGGGCGCTATTCCTCCCACTGACACCAATGACGTGGCACTATTCCTCCCACTGACACCAATGATGGGGCACTATTCCTCCCACTGACACCAATGATGGGGCACTATTCCTCCCACTGACACCAATGATGGGGCACTATTCCTCCCACTGACACCAATGATGGGGCACTATTCCTCTCACTGACACCAATGATGGGGCGCTATTCCTCCCACTGACACCAATGACGTGGCACTACTCCTCCCACTGCAAAATTACAGTTATGAAGTAGCAAAGAAAATAATTTTATGGTTGGGGGTCACCACAACATGAGGAACTGTATTAAGGGGTCGCGGCATTAGAAAGGTTGAGAACCACTGATTTAAAAGGCTCAGGAACCCTTTGCAGGTGTTATGGCTGAATGAGCTGATTAGAGTGGGACACTTTGAGCCGAGATTATTCCACCTTTTCACAATATTCTCATTTTCTGAGATTGTGGATTTGGGGTTTTCATGAGCTGTAAGCCATAATCATCACAATGAGCCTACATATACAAACAATTTAGAGTTAGGCATGCAATAAGGGGGGTGTAACGGAACCGACCTCGGACTGCACTGAGTACTTCCGTTAGAATCCCGCTTCCCCGTCCAACACTGACCACAGACCCCACCGCTGACCATACAAGAATAGACAAGACCAGTCCTGAAGTAATCCAGGAAGTAGACTAGTTTATCTGAACACAGATACAAGACATATACATTTAGGGGACACTCTCCCCTCCCTGCATAATGACACAGGGCGGGCAATCTACATTTAGGAACAAGAGACACACAGGTATTCCAACTTCACACCAGCAAACAGTCCCATCAGGAGGGAGGACTGCTGGAGACACCCCCCCCCACCAAGCCAATACACAAGCACATACAGTTGTGTTCAATATAATATCCGTGTGATGATAAAAGTGAGTAAAGCTGCAAATCCTTCTAATAGCTTTTATTTCCATCCACACAAATGCATTGGGAACACGACACATTCTATTCCAAATCACAACATGAAGAAAATACATCAAATTTGTGTCGTTCCTCTAAAAAAATGGAAGAAAAGTGAATATTAGACGGTTCAAAAAAATGGCCGTGTTTGTATTCTTCTTTACAAACTCCAACATTCACTATATAAACTGAGAAATGTTTGAAGATTTTGCTTTCCTTTGAATGACTTCATGAATATTTGGTTGTAGTCGCACTGTTTCTGAGAACTGCTGTACATCTGTGTTGCATGGAGTCCCCCAACTTCTGGCCCCTGTGATCAGGTATTCCAGCCCAGGATGATTGGACCACATTCCACAGTTCTTCTCTATTTCTTGGTTTGGCCTCAGAAACGGCATTTTTGATGTCACCCCACAAGTTTTCTATTGGATGAAGATCCGGGGATTGGGCTGGCCACTCCATAACGTCCATCTTGTTGGTCTGGAACCAAGATGTTGCCCGTTTACTGGTGTGTTTGGGGTCGTTGTCTTGTTGGAACCCCCATTTCAAGGGCATTTCCTCTTCAGCATAAGGCAGCATGACCTCTTCAAGTATTCTGATGGATTCAGACTGATCCATGATCCCTGGTATGCGATAAATAGGCCCAACACCGTAGTATGAGAAACATCCCCATATCATGATGCTTGCACCACCATGCTTCACGGTCTTCACAGTGTACTGTGGCTTGAATTCAGTGTTTGGGGGTCGTCTGACAAACTGTCTCCGCCCACTAGACCCAAAAAGAACAATCTTACTTCCATCAGTCCACAAAATGTTGCGCCATTTCTCTTTAGGCCGGTCAATGTGCTCTTTGGCAGATTGTAACCTCTTCAGCACGTCTTTTTCCCAACAGTGGGACTTTGCAGGGACTTCTTGCAGATAGCTTGGCTTCACATCGGCGTCTTCTAATTGTACAGTCCTCACAGGGAACGTCACACCTTCTTTCATCTTCCTGGAGCTGATTGTTGGCTGAGTCCTCACAGGGAACGTCACACCTTCTTTCATCTTCCTGGAGCTGATTGTTGGCTGAGTCCTCACAGGGAACGTCACACCTTCTTTCATCTTCCTGGAGCTGATTGTTGGCTGAGTCCTCACAGGGAACGTCACACCTTCTTTCATCTTCCTGGAGCTGATTGTTGGCTGAGTCCGCCCCATTTTGGCTATTCTTCTATCCATTCCAATGGTAGTTTTTCGCTTTCTTCCGCGTCTTTCAGGTTTTGGTTGCCATTTTAAAGCATTTGTCATCATTTTAGCTGAGCAGCCGATCATTTTCTGCACTTCTTTATATGTTTTCCCCTTCAATCCACTTTGTAATCGCGGTACGCTGTTCTTCTGAACAATGTCTGGAACGACCCGTTTTCCTCAGAATTTCAGAGAGAAATGCACTGTAACCAGCATGTCCAACATTTGCTGCCTTCCTTCCTTAAATAAGGGCAATCATTGCCACCTGTTTATCAAAGAATGAATGACGTCACTAATAGAACTCCACCCTGCTATTATTGTGAACACGCCCCTTTCAATGAGTGATTCAATGACACAGAATCAGCAGCATGCATGTCATGACTGTCGGGTCTGTTGGATTTCTATGACTCTACTACACCTGCTAGGAAATTATTTGCCATGTAGAAATATCATTTCCACCAAAAACAGAGATTGATCCGGTTAGTGATGTCTGACGGCTAGTATTTTCAACACAACTGTACTTCTCATAATAGTTTGCTCCCAAACAAGACACACAAAAGAACAATGGGATGCACCACATGACACCAAACAATCCACAACCCCCCCCCCCCCAATATTAGGACAGACCTCCTGTACCCCTAACAGGCACAGGGGGACTTACACATAAGAGGGATAAGGGGAGCTGAGACAGGGGTCTCCCCACCTCTCTCCAAAGTGAGCTTTGTTCCATGGGCCCCCCACCCAAAGTCACTCCCATCACAGGGGGTGACAAAAAAATCCTCTATTGAGCCATGTTCTTTCCGCCTGTCAAGCTGTGTTGGCAAACATCACCCAACTTGTAGGGATCGGTGGGTGTCATGCCCATTGACGTTACACATTCAGGTAAACGGGGAAGCAGTGTAAACGTCCTGCAGCAGCAAGCGGTGCACATGCTTGTGGCGTGTTTGTCGGTTAAAACTGGAGGTGAGGAGGCGGAGCCATACAATGCAAGGCATGCATCCCCACCCACGCATGCACGCCCCACCCTCTCCCAGCACATGCAGCGGTTGGTATGCAGTAGGTGCACTATGGGCTTTTCACTTTGGAAGGGAATTTCCCCGAGGCGCTAATGACTTCCATCGTCCAATCGTGTGCTTTCATGTCTTCTCCCTGCGTATGATTGGATGTTCTTTGCAAAGTGAATCTTCACCACTCTCAGCTCCCTCTGGGGGGACTCCTTTCTACAGTGAACAGCCTTCAATGAATCGACGCGAAAAGTCTGGTGTGACTTCTCCCGATCTCCTCCTTCCAGCCTGTGCTGCTCACCTGTTATCTCTGACGCCTGTTATCTCTGCTCGCCTGTTATCACTGCTCGCCTGTTATCTCTGCTCGCCTGTTATCTCTGCTCGCCTGTTATCTCTGCTCGCCTGTTATCTCTGCTCGCCTGTTATCTCTGACGCCTGTTATCTCTGACACCTGTTATCTCTGCTCGCCTGTTATCACTGCTCACCTGTTATCTCTGACACCTGTTATCTCTGCTCGCCTGTTATCTCTGCTCGCCTGTTATCTCTGCTCATCTGTTATCTCTGACGCCTGTTATCTCTGACACTTGTTATCTCTGCTCGCCTGTTATCACTGCTCACCTGTTATCTCTGACACCTGTTATCTCTGCTCGCCTGTTATCTCTGCTCGCCTGTTATCACTGCTCGCCTGTTATCTCTGCTCGCCTGTTATCTCTGCTCGCCTGTTATCTCTGCTCGCCTGTTATCACTGCTCACCTGTTATCTCTGACACCTGTTATCTCTGACACCTGTTATCTCTGCTCGTCTATTATCTCTGCTCATCTGTTATCTCTGCTCGCCTGTTATCTCTGACGCCTGTTATCTCTGACACCTGTTATCTCTGCTCGCCTGTTATCACTGCTCACCTGTTATCTCTGCTCACCTGTTATCTCTGACGCCTGTTATCTCTGCTCGCCTGTTATCACTGCTCGCCTGTTATCTCTGCTCGTCTGTTATCTCTGATGCCTGTTATCTCTGCTCGTCTATTATCACTGATGCCTGTTATCTCTGACACCTGTTATCTCTGACGCCTGTTATCTCTGCTCGCCTGTTATCTCTGCTCGTCTATTATCTCTGCTCGTCTGTTATCTCTGATGCCTGTTATCACTGCTCGCCTGTTATCTCTGCTCGCCTGCTATCTCTGACACCTGTTATCTCTGCTCGCCTGTTATCTCTGACACCTGTTATCTCTGACACCTGTTATCTCTGACGCCTGTTATCACTGCTCGCCTGTTATCTCTGACGCCTGTTATCTCTGACGCCTGTTATCTCTGACGCCTGTTATCTCTGACGCCTGTTATCACTGCTCGCCTGTTATCTCTGATGCCTGTTATCACTGCTCGCCTGTTATCTCTGACACCTGTTATCTCTGCTCGCCTGTTATCTCTGACGCCTGTTATCTCTGACGCCTGTTATCTCTGACGCCTGTTATCACTGCTCGCCTGTTATCTCTGATGCCTGTTATCTCTGACACCTGTTATCTCTGCTCGCCTGTTATCTCTGCTCGTCTGTTATCTCTGACACTTGTTATCTCTGCTCGCCTGTTATCTCTGCTCGCCTGTTATCTCTGACGCCTGTTATCTCTGATGCCTGTTATCACTGCTCGCCTGTTATCTCTGATGCCTGTTATCTCTGACACCTGTTATCTCTGCTCGCCTGTTATCTCTGCTCGTCTGTTATCTCTGACACTTGTTATCTCTGCTCGCCTGTTATCTCTGACACCTGTTATCTCTGCTCGTTTGTTATCTCTGACACCTGTTATCTCTGCTGACCTGTTATCTCTGTGGCCTGTTATCTCTGCTCACCTGTTATCTCTGCTCGTCTATTATCTCTGCTCGTCTATCTCTGCTCGCCTGTTATCTCTGACTTTTTTTTTATCTCTGCTCATCTATTATCTCTGCTCGCCTGTTATCTCTGACGCCTGTTATCTCTGCTCGTCTATTATCTCTGCTCGCCGGTTATCTCTGATGTTTTTTATCTCTGCTCGTCTATTATCTCTGCTCGTCTGTTATCTCTGCTCGCCTGTTATCTCTGCTCGCCTGTTATCTCTGACACCTGTTATCTCTGCTCGCCTGTTATCTCTGACACCTGTTATCTCTGCTCGTCTATTATCTCTGACACCTGTTATCTCTGCTCGTCTATTATCTCTGACACCTGTTATCTCTGCTCGTCTATTATCTCTGACACCTGTTATCTCTGCTCGTCTATTATCTCTGACGTTTTTTTATCTCTGCTCGTCTGTTATCTCTGATGCCTGTTATCTCTGCTCGTCTATTATCTCTGCTCGTCTGTTATCTCTGACGCCTGTTATCTCTGCTCGCCTGTTATCTCTGCTCGTCTATTATCTCTGCTCGTCTATTATCTCTGCTCGTCTGTTATCACTGCTCGCCTGTTATCTCTGATGCCTGTTATCTCTGCTCGCCTGTTATCACTGCTCGCCTGTTATCTCTGACACCTGTTATCTCTGCTCGTCTATTATCTCTGCTCGTCTATCTCTGCTCGCCTGTTATCTCTGACACCTGTTATCTCTGCTCGCCTGTTATCTCTGCTCGCCTGTTATCTCTGCTCGCCTGTTATCTCTGATGCCTGTTATCTCTGACACCTGTTATCTCTGCTCGCCTGTTATCTCTGCTCGTCTGTTATCTCTGACACTTGTTATCTCTGCTCGCCTGTTATCTCTGACACCTGTTATCTCTGCTCGCCTGTTATCTCTGCTCGTCTGTTATCTCTGACACCTGTTATCTCTGCTGACCTGTTATCTCTGTGGCCTGTTATCTCTGCTCACCTGTTATCTCTGCTCGTCTATTATCTCTGCTCGTCTATCTCTGCTCACCTGTTATCTCTGACTTTTTTTTTATCTCTGCTCATCTATTATCTCTGCTCGCCTGTTATCTCTGACGCCTGTTATCTCTGCTCGCCGGTTATCTCTGATGTTTTTTATCTCTGCTCGTCTATTATCTCTGCTCGTCTGTTATCTCTGCTCGCCTGTTATCTCTGCTCGCCTGTTATCTCTGCTCGCCTGTTATCTCTGACACCTGTTATCTCTGCTCGCCTGTTATCTCTGCTCGTCTATTATCTCTGCTCGTCTGTTATCTCTGACGCCTGTTATCTCTGCTCGTCTATTATCTCTGACGTTTTTTATCTCTGCTCGTCTATTATCGCTGCTCGTCTGTTATCTCTGCTCGCCTGTTATCTCTGCTCGCCTATTATCTCTGCTCGCCTATTATCTCTGCTCGCCTTTTATCTCTGGCGCCTGTTATCTCTGCTCGCCTGTTATCTGTGCTCGCCTATTATCTCTGACACCTGTTATCTCTGCTCACCTGTTATCTCTGCTCATCTATTATCTCTGCTCGCCTGTTATCTCTGCTCGCCTGTTATCTCTGCTCATCTATTATCTCTGCTCGCCTGTTATCTCTGACGCCTGTAATCTCTGCTCACCTGTTATCTCTGCTTGCCTGTTATCTCTGCTTGCCTGTTATCTCTGCTCGCGTGTTATCACTGCTCTCCTATTTCTGCTCGCCTGTTATGTCTGACGCCTATTATCTCTGCTCGTCTGTTATCTCTGCTCGTCTGTTATCTCTGCTCGTCTGTTATCTCTGCTCGTCTGTTATCTCTGCTCGTCTGTTATCTCTACTCGCCTGTTATCTCTGACGCCTCTTATCTATGCTCGCCTGTTATCTCTGATGCCTGTTATCTCTACTCGCCTGTTATCTCTGACGCCTCTTATCTATGCTCGCCTGTTATCTCTGATGCCTGTTATCTCTACTCGCCTGTTATCTCTGACGCCTCTTATCTATGCTCGCCTGTTATCTCTGCTCACCTGTTATCTCTGCTCACCTGTTATCTCTGCTCGCCTGTTATCTCTGATGCCTGTTATCTCTGCTCGCCTATTATCGCTGCTCGCCTGTTGTCTGCTGCTCGCCTATTATCTCTGCTCGTCTATTATCTCTGCTCTTCTATTATCTCTACATATATATATATAAAGACCATATATAAGGTGCAGCGCTATAATAACATATAAAACACAAAAGTGCCACTATCAAATCACACTGCGGTGAAGTTAGATGAGATGAATAATAGTCTTAAAATAAATCAGAAGTGGGGATCCAAACGATCCTAATAGGTGCGTGGGATAAGATTCTGTGCAGCACACGGTGACTCTGAGGTAAGAATTACGCACTCACCAGAAGTGCGTTAAAAAAACGCATGTAGGTTTTATCCTGTAATATCAGAAAACGATCATCCGTTGCCAAGATAGAGATAGAATCCTACACCTTCCAGATCGCCCCTTGGGTATGTGCTTCAAGTTTCATAAGCGCATCTCAGGCATATCACCATCCGGGGTCCCCTTTTAAGGCAGGTTCTGCAAGTGGGGACTCTCATAGAAGAGAGCCCAATAAGGGACACCACATAGTGTAATACCGTATGAGCTAGGTTTATTGAAGATGCAGCATGAAAATGAATACAAAGCAGTAAAATAGAATAGAACACTGACCAGATACTGTAAAGGATGACCACCCCTAAGGGGGGCTGCATTATCTGGACGTCTGACCACCGCTGGTGGTCATCCTTTACAGTATCTGGTCAGTGTTCTATTCTATTTTACTGCTTTGTATTCATTTTCATGCTGCATCTTCAATAAACCTAGCTCATACGGTATTACACTATGTGGTGTCACTATGTGGACCCCGGATGGTGATATGCCTGAGATGCGCTTATGAAACTTGAAGCACATACCCAAGGGGCGATCTGGAAGGTGTAGGATGCACTTCTGTCTACAAACTCTAGATGGCAGCGCAGTAGAACTGTCTGAGGTCAGATCTGTCCAAAGGGCAAGCTAATTTTAATTCTGGATGATACAACTACAGTGAGGCGGGCGTCCTGCGTATGTCTCTGCGTATCTCTCTGCGTACGACTCTGCGTGTGTCTCCGCGTATGTCTCTGCATTTCTGCGTATCTCTGTGTATCTCTCTGCGTTTGTCTCTGCGTATCTCTCTGCGGACGACTCTGCGTACAAATCTGTGTAAGATTCTGCGTGTGTCTCTGTGAATATCTCTGTGTATCCCTCTGCGTATGTCTCTGCTTATCTGTGTATCTCTGCGTATGTCTCTGTGTATCTCTGCGTATGGCTCTGTATGTCTCTGTGTATCTCTGCGTATGGCTCTGTATGTCTCTGTGTATCTCTGCGTATGGCTCTGTATGTCTCTGCGTATCTCTGTGTATCTCTCTGCGTATAACTGCGTATGTCTCTGCTTATCTCTGCGTATATATCTCTGTGTATCTCTACATGTCTCTGTGTATCTCTGCATATCTCTCTGCGTATGACTCTGCGTACGACTCTGTGTATGTCTCTGTGTATCTCTGCGTACAACTCTGCGTATGACTCTGCTTATGTCTCTGCATATCTCTGCCTGTCTCTGCATCTCTCTCTGCGTATCTCTGCATCTCTCTCTGCGTATGTCTCTGCATATTTCTCTGCGTATCTCTTCGTATGTCTCTGCATATTTCTCTGTGTATCTCTGCGTATGTCTCTGCATCTCTCTCTGCATCTCTCTCTGTGTATCTCTGTGTGTATTTCTCTGCATATCTCTGTGTATCTCTGCATATGTCTCTGTGTATCTCTGCGTATCTCTGTATATGTCTCTGTGTATCTCTGCGTGTCTCTGTGTATCTCTGTATATGTCTCTGCGTATGACTCTGCATATCTCTCTGCGTATCTCTGCATCTCTCTCTGCGTATCTCTCTCCGCGTATCTCTGCGTATGTCTCTGCATCTCTCTCTGTGTATCTCTCTGCATCTCTCTCTGCGTACGTCTTTTCGTATGTCTCTGCATCTCTCTCTGCGTATATCTCTGCGTATCTCTCTCCGCGTATCTCTGCGTATGTCTCTGCATATGTCTCTGTGTATGTCTCTGCATCTCTCTCTGCGTACGTCTCTTCGTGTGTCTCTGTGTATCTCTCTGTGTATGACTCTGCATATGACTCTGTGTATGTGTCTGCGTATCTCTCTGTGCATCTCTGCGAATATCTCTGCGTATGTCTCTGTGTATCTCTGTATGTCTGTATGTCTCTGTGTATCTCTCCGCTTATGTCTCTGTGTATCTCTGCACATGTCTCTGCTTTTCTCTGCGTATAACTCTGTGTATGTCTCTGCATATCTCTGCGTATGTCTCTGCATCTCTCTCTGCGTACGTATCTTCATGTGTCTCTGCGTATCTCTCTGCGTACGACTCTGCGTATGTCTCTGTGTATCTCTGCGTATGTCTCTGTATATCTCTGCATATCTCTCTGCGTATGACTCTGCGTGTCTCTGCATATGACTCTGCGTATGTCTCTGCATATCTCTGTGTATCTCTGCATCTCTGTCTGCGTATCTCTGTGTATGTCTCTGTGTATCTCTGCGTATGTCTCTGCGTATGTCTCTGCGTATGTCTCTGTGTATCTCTCTGCGTATGTCTCTGCTTATGTCTCTGTGTATCTCTGCGTATGTCTCTGCTTTTCTCTGCGTCTCTCTCTGCATATCTCTGCGTATGTCTCTGCTTTTCTCTGCGTATGTCTCTGCGTATGTCTCTGTGTATCTCTGCATATGTCTCTGTGTCTCTCTCTGCGTGTGTCTCTGCGTATAACTGCGGTTCCTATATATTGCAGTCTCTCCGCCCACCCTGGACCCCATACAGTGCTCCCCCGCACCCCCTGAGTTTGGGCAGAAGGTGACGTTGTCCTGCAGAATCAGTAACATGTACCCCGGAGATCCCGCCATTCAGTGGTATCGGTCTCTGATCAAATATACCGACGAGAAATGGAAGGACCACATCCAGATAGATCCCCAGTCCAGGATGTTCTCCGGAACCACAGAGCTGACACTCACTCCCACGTTGGAGGAACACGGCGTCCCCATCCGCCTGGAGGTCACACATGGGGGGAAGACTGTCATTAGAGAATATACGCTACACCTGAAAGGTAATCCGAGCTCCGCTCTCCTTCCAGACCATGGATGATGTACACCGGGGGAGGGGGGATGTACACCGGGGGAGGGGGGATGTATACCCCGGGGGAGGAGGGATATACACCGGGGGAGGGGGGATATACACCAGAGGGGGGATGTATACCCCGGGGGAGGGGGGATATACACCGGGGGAGGGGGGATATACACTGGAGGGGGGATGTACACCTGGGGAGGGGGGATGTACACTGGGGGAGGGGGGAAATACGCTGGAGGGGGGATGTGCACTGGGGGAGGGGGGGATATACACTGGAGGGGGGATGTACACCGGGGGAGGGGGGATGTACACCAGGGGAGGGGGATGTACACTGGGGGGGAGGTGCACCGGGGAAGGGGGATGTACACCGGGGGAGGGGGAGGTACACCGGGGGAGGGGGGATGTATACCGGACGGGGGATATACACCAGGGGGGGGAGCGATGTACACCGGGGGAGGGGCGATGTACACCGGACGGGGGATATACACCAGGGGGGGGATGTACACTGGGGGAGGGGGGATGTATACCCCGGGGAGGGGGGTCGGGAAGGGATGGTGGAAGTATACCCCGGAGGGGGGGGGGCAGAAGTATACCCCGGAGGGGGGGGGGCAGAAGTATACCCCGGAGGGGGGGGCAGAAGTATACCCCGGAGAGGGGGGGGGCAGAAGTATACCCCGGGGAGGGGGGCGGAAGCATATCCTGGGGAGGGGGGGGAGCGGAGGCATACCCCAGGGAGGGGGGAGGGGTGGAGGGATACCTGGGGGGCAGAAGTAAGCTCCTCTGGTGCAGAGACTGATGTGCCCATTTCATGTTCTTCCTCCTCAGGGGTCCCAGTTCTCAGTGAGATCTCCAGTGATCCCCGTATACCGGATTATGGAAAGTCTCTGACTCTGCGCTGCAATGTGGATGGCTGTAATCCCGGACACACCCCTGAGGTCATCTGGTCAGAGGGTGGAACAGTGCTGAGGAGAGAAGAGCAGAGAGTGACCCGAGGCAGAGGAGACGTTCTGTCCTGTTCTCTGACCTTCACACCGACAGCTGAGAATAGTGGGCGGGTCTATACCTGCAGAGTGACGCACAGAAACATGGAACATTCTAGTGCCAAAAACCTGCACCTGAGGCTCCCAGGTAAGGGAAGGAAATGGGGGCACAGAAAACTCCTCCCCTCTGTAGTGAGTGCCAGGGAGGCTGCTCACCATCGGTCTGGTAGTATAAGTGGGGGAGGTGATGGGACATGCGCAGCACGCTGCCTGCTGTACCCCTTCTGGCTGTGACCAAAACGTGGGTGTGGCCAAAGTTGGGAGTGGCCAAGTATGTCACTTCCCCCTTTGTACAAGTGAAAAATGGCCTGGGGGCCACTAGAGAGATTGTTAGAATAATGAGCGCAATTGGGAACAGCAATGATAAGCTGCAACAAGTGCCTGGGCCAGCGACAACCCCCAACATATGTCAGGGCCAGCGACAACCCCCAACATATGTCAGGGCCAGCAACAACCCCCAACATATGTCAGGGCCAGCAACAACCCCCAACATATGTCAGGGCCAGCGACAACCCCCAACATATGTCAGGGCCAGCGACAACCCCCCACATATGTCAGGGCCAGCGACAACCCCCAACATATGTCAGGACCAGCGACAACCCCTCACATATGTCAGGGCCAGCGACAACCCCCAACATATGTCAGGACCAGCGACAACCCCCAACATATGTCAGGACCAGCGACAACCCCCAACATATGTCAGGGCCAGCGACAACCCCCAACATATGTCAGGGCCAGCGACAACCCCCAACATATGTCAGGACCAGCAAAAACCCCCAACATATGTCAGGACCAGCAAAAACCCCCAACATATGTCAGGACCAGCAAAAACCCCCAACATATGTCAGCGCCAGCAATAACCCCCAACATATGTCAGGGCCAGCGATAACCCCCAACCGAAGTCAGGACCAGCAACAACCCCCAACATATGTCAGGACCAGCAATAACCCCCAGCAAGTGTGAGGACCAGCAATACATCACACACCGTACATCACACACCGCGCATCACACATCACACACCGTACATCACACACCGCACATCACACGTCACACACCGTACATCACACACCGCACATCACGCATCACACACCGTACATCACAGATCACACACCGTACATCACACACCGTACATCACACACCGTACATCACACATCGTACATCACACATCGTACATCACACATCTTACATCACACACCGTACATCACACATCGCACATCACACATCGTACATCACACACCGTACATCACACACCGTACATCACGCATCACACACCGTACATCACACACCGCACATCACACATCACACACCGTACATCACACACCGCACATCACGCATCACACACCGTACATCGCACACCGTACATCACGCATCACACACCGTACATCGCACACCGTACATCACGCATCACACACCGTACATCACAGATCACACACTGTACATCACACACCGTACATCACACACCGTACATCACACACACCGTACATCACACACCGTACATCACACACCGTACATCACACATCGTACATCGCACACCGTACATCACACACCGTACATCGCACACCGTACATCACGCATCACACACCGTACATCACACACCGTACATCACACACCGTACATCACACATCGTACATCACACACTGTACATCACACATCGTACATCACACATCGTACATCACACACCGCACATCACACCGTACATCACACACCGTACATCACACATCGTACATCACACCGTACATCACACACCGTACATCACACATCGTACATCACACACCGTACATCACACACCGTACATCACACATCACACACCGTACATCACACATCGTACATCACACCGTACATCACACACCGTACATCACACATCGTACATCACACATCGTACATCACACACCGCACATCACACACCGTACATCACACACCGCACATCACACACCGCACATCACACACCGCACATCACACATCGCACATCACACACCGTACATCACACACCGTACATCACACATCACACATCGTACATCACACATCGTACATCACACATCGTACATCACACACCGCACATCACACACCGCACATCACACACCGTACATCACACACCGTACATCGTACATCACACATCGTACATCACACATCGTACATCACACACCGCACATCACACACCGTACATCACACATCGTACATCACACATCGTACATCACACACCGCACATCACACATCGTACATCACACATCGTACATCACACACTGTACATCACACATCTTACATCACACATCGTACGTCACACACTGTACATCACACACCGTACGTCACACATCACACACCGTACATCACACACTGTACATCACACACCGTACGTCACACATCACACACCGTACATCATACACCGTACATCACACACCGTACATCGCACATCACACATTGTACATCACACACCGTACATCACACACCGTACATCACACACCGTACATCACGCATCGTACATCACGCATCGTACATCACACACCGTACATCACACATCACACATCGTACATCACACACCGTACATCACACATCGTACATCACACATCACACACCGTACATCACACATCACACATCGTACATCACGCATCGTACATCACACATCGTACATCACACACCGTACATCACACATCACACATCGTACATCACACACCGTACATCACACATCGTACATCACACATCACACATCGTACATCACGCATCGTACATCACACACCGTACATCACACATCGTACATCACACACCGTACATCACACACCGTACATCACACACCGTACATCACACACCGTACATCACACATCGTACATCACACACCGTACATCACACACCGTACATCACACATCGTACATCACACATCACACATCGTACATCACGCATCGTACATCACACATCGTACATCACACACCGTACATCACACACCGTACATCACACATCACACACCGTACATCACGCATCGTACATCACGCATCGTACATCACACATCGTACATCACACACCGTACATCACACATCACACATCGTACATCACACATCGTACATCACACATCGTACATCACACATCGTACATCACACACCGTACAACACACACCGTACATCACACATCATACATCACACATCGTACATCACACATCACACACCGTACATCACGCATCACACATCATACATCACACATTACAGATCATACAGCAGGTCCCAGCCAATGATTTATGACTGAGACCTGGTGTATCCAATCACAGCCCAGAGTCCTGTATCTACAAACCCCATGGGACTCTGCACACACATCAGTGATCTGGCTGTTTCTTCTTCCTGCAGAGGCAGACCTGTGAGTAGGAGCATATCACACACATGACACTTGGATCACAGTTAACCCCTTGATTGTCGCGTGTTGTGTCCCCCTTCCCAGCCGTGTCATTAGTACAGGAAGAGTGTGCAGTATTAGTGTCACCATTGATTTCAGTGTCAGTTATTGTCTCACCCCAGCCAGTGTCTGTTAGCGCCAGATTGCCCGCCACATTATCACAGCCCCATACAAGTCGCTAATCACAGTCATTACCAGAATACCTCATAGCTGCAGACATTCCGATATAACTTTCACACAGACCAGTCATATATGTACACTGATTGGGAATCTTTTATATTACTATTGATTCTATATTAGAATGTGGAAGATAATAGTGACTGGATCAAGGTCATACATGACCGGGCTGTCATGTACAGGAGGCGAAGACCCCTTCCATCCCGTGTGACCGGCCGATCTGAGACATATCATTTTAGTATCTCTGGAATGGCAGTGATCATTGGCCGCCAGTAAGGCTGCATTCACAACTGACCATTTTGTAGCTCGAAGCTCCAAAAAAGTTCCAACTTAGAAAACTGTTCTCTATGGTGCCTGTTCACACCTGATCGCATGAACGGGCACCATAGAGAACAACTGTTTTTTTAAGTTTGAGTGTTTTTGGAGCTTCGAGCTTCAAGCTACAAAACGCTCGAGTATAAATGCAGCCTAAGGGACTGAGTCTGAGAGGAACACTGGTAGGAGCAGCAGCTCAGTTCAGCTGTTACACTGGCCCCAGACACCCGGTATCTTTCTCTATCGTTTCTTCCTCCCCTCAGCTGGAGGATCATTCATGACATGCCGGCGTCCCACACAGAGAGAGTACTGGGCAGTTCTGCGCCCAGGTGCCCCTAGGTGGCAGTGCTGCGCCCAGGCGCCCCTAGGTGACAGTGCTGTGCCCAGGCGCCCCTAGGTGGCAGTGCTGCGCCCAGGCGCCCCTAGGTGGCAGTGCTGAGCGCAGGCGCCCCTAGGTGGCAGTGCTGAGCGCAGGCGCCCCTAGGTGGCAGTGCTGCGCCCAGGCGCCCCTAGGTGGCAGTGCTGCGCCCGGGTGCCCCTAGGTGGCAGTGCTGAGCCCAGGCGCCCCTAGGTGGCAGTGCTGAGCCCAGGCGCCCCTAGGTGGCAGTGCTGAGCCCAGGCGCCCCCAGGTGGCAGTGCTGTGCCCAGGCGCCCCCAGGTGGCTGTGCTGAGCCCAGGCACCCCTAGGTGGCAGCAGTGCTGCGCCCCTAGGTGGCAGTGCTGTGCCCAGGCACCCCTAGGTGGCCGCCTAGTGGAAGCACCGGCCCTGTGTATGAAGTGCAGACTTCTGTGTTCATTATGACTTCTCTGCTGAGTTTTCTGAAAATCCACTGAAGTCGGTCAGAATTCTGGGAAGTTCTGCGTTTGTGGTGACACAGATAGGTGGAGATGGTAGCCTTGTGTCCGGATTCCTGGCATCCATTCCCGGGGACACGGCTCCTCTCCAGAACGGGTTCCTCAGTCAGATGAATGGACTTTATCCTTCCATGAGATGTGGTCATGGAGGACCTCTGATGACCGGAATCTTCTATCCTTCCATCGTATCTCTCTACACTCCATACACAGAATAACAAATGTCTATATTTATCATTACAGAGAGACCGCCCACATTATCGGACATTATTGTGCATCCAATGAGAGTGGCAGCCAATCAGAAAGCCTCATTCAATGTAACAATATCTGGATTCTCCCCCCGAGACCTACAAATAAAATGGTTTAAGGAGTTCAGCACCTTCCCCCAATCTGAGGTGACAATATTGGATCCAGAGATCGGATCGGACGGTCTGTATAAATCTTCCAGCACGCTGGCCTTCACCCCGAAGATGGCCGATGATAAAACGTCCATCCGGTGTGAGGTGACACACAGTCAGTCCAAGACCGTCCGAGAGAAGAGATATACTCTGCACCTGACAGGTGAGATCCCCGTGTATCCTTCATATGTATGATG
Source organism: Staurois parvus (assembly GCF_062004578.1). Taxonomy (NCBI): domain Eukaryota; kingdom Metazoa; phylum Chordata; class Amphibia; order Anura; family Ranidae; genus Staurois; species Staurois parvus. The sequence continues at coordinate 79,804 of NW_028319969.1, forward strand.
TGTTCATATGTCATTCATTGGACGAGTCCAGGGATAGGGATGTCCAGAGGGGGCGCTTCATCTACATCTGATCACCCTCAGCCAATAGGATTAGGTGGTGGATTCTTTAGATGAGTCCAGGGATAGGGCTGTCCAGAGAAGGGGCTCCATGTCCATGTTCCGGTGGAATGCAGACAGGAGGAGGAGAGCAGAAGGAGGAGGAGAACGGTGCTGGCCATGCCGCTTATCACAGAGGGAATAGTAGTCATGGGGAAAGGTGTTCTTATAGAGGACCTGTGTGGTGAAAGCAGACGACAACGGACCGACCATCACTGTCTCCTGTGATCTCCCTGCAGCTGATCTTTTCTCCATTACTGACTCTCCATGCCTTGTTCTGCACAATGTCTACATGGAGGCAGCCATCTTGGTGGAGGCAGGGCTTTTCTTCCTCAGGTCAGAGCTGCCCCCTGATGACGGCTAATCTGATGGCTGGAGGGGTAATGATAGAGGTGGAGGAAGCATAGATCCACGGAATGGGTGAAGCAAAAGCAGAGAGTTCCTCAGGTACAGCTTCCCCTCCAGAAAGCAGCACTGAAGTGACACCCAATCTGGTGAGACCAGCAGTCAGAGACAGCAGAGCCTTAGATGATCTCACACTGCAGATATACAGCTATGAGGATACAGAACAGGAAGTGCCCAGTAAGTGTGCTGCTGGTTGTAAGGAGGAGTTCAAACCAAAGGGCAGATTTCTCTGCTTATCTACAATTAACATTTCCTGACGTTCCCCATAAAACGGCAAATCTTTATCTTTGAGCTCAGGTCCACTTTGTCATGTCGTTGTGGCCCCAGACTATGGCCAGCCCCCAGGTCTCCCATCCTGCGGACACTGAGGGGGATGGGATTTATTTGGGGGTGATTTGGGGGCTCTGTGCCTTTGGGGTCTCTGATGTTAAGTTCAATGAACACCAGCTATACCTACACGGACTCCCACCCCTATACAAGGCATGTCTACCCTGTGAAAGGGAAGATGGCTATACTTACCTATTCTGGAGTCGCTCTGGTCCGGTCACATGATCTCCACACTGAAGCCGATACTGGAGAGGAGGGAGAGCAGACAACGTATGCCACATAGTAAGCCTATGGGTGATGTCATCATGCTGGCTCTGCACCTGTTGTCGCTGCCTCTATACTGATGCCGGTCATGTGACCGGACCGGAGTGCTGTCAGGGATCCGGGTATGACCAGAAGTGTGTGGACTGACACAGGGAAACGCAGGCTTCAGGTATAGTAAATAATATAATTTATTAAGACTAACAATACAAACGCAGCGCAATACTAAACATAACACAGTGCAAACAAACTGAACCAAACCTCCAACAGATAACAAACATACAAGAGTAGTCACGCAGGCCGGGTTGGTAGCAAACGGAGTACCAGGAGCAGGCGGGAGAGTGGTCAGGACTAGCCGAGGTTAGTACAGGCAGAGTTCAAGCAGAGTCAGGACAGCAGGAACAGGATCAGGAAACCAGGGCCAAGCGAACAGTACAACAAGGCACTGACTGCAGGTCTGGCCATCCTTTAAATACACCACCTGCAATCAGCCCAGGTGATGGCTAATTGCAGGAGTGAGCCTCTGGTTGTTGAGAGCACCCGCTGGCCAGACCTGGTACTGCAGCCCACAGGTGAGTCCCACCACTATTGGCAAGTCCATTCCTGACAGTACCCCCCCTCAAGGAGCGTCCTCAGGACGCTCCAAACAGTCCTAGCTGGGCAAAATGTTCCACCACCCAGGTCCGGTAACTGGCAGGATATCAAAGACTGGCACATCAGGGTGGGCACCAGACGGAGGCACATTGGGCTGGGCACCGAACGGAGGCACATTGGGCTGGGCACCGGACGGAGGCACATCGGGCTGGGAACCGGACGGAGGCACATCGGGCTGGGCACCGGACGGAGGCACATCGGGCTGGGCACAGGACAGAGGCACATCGGGCTGGGCACCGAACAAAGGCACATCGGGCTGGGCACCAGACGGAGGCACATCGGGCTGGGCACCGAGTGGAGGCACATCAGGCTGGGCACCGGACGGAGGCACATCGGGCTGGGCACCGGACGGAGGCACATCAGGCTGGACACCGGGGCACCAGGCGGAGCAGCGGGCACCGGGCCACCTGGCGGAGCAGCGGGCACCGGGCCACCTGGCAAGACAGCGGGCACCGAGTCATCTGGCAAGACAGCGGGCATCGAGTCATCTGGCAAGACAGCGGGCTCCTAGTCATCTGGCAAGACAGCAGGCTCCGAGTCATCTGGCAAGACAGCGGGCATCGGGTCGTCAAGTTCGACAGCAGGCACCGAGTGATCTGGCAAGACAGCGGGCACCGAGTCATCTGGTTCGACAGCGGGCACTGGGTCATCAGGCATTGGATCGTCTGGCTCGACAGCGGGCATCGGGTCACCAGGCATCAGGTCATCTGGCTCAACAGCTGGCATCGGGTCATCTGGCATTAGGTCATCTGGCTCGACAGCGGGCATCGGGTCATCATGCACGACAGTGGGCACTGGGTCATCAGGCATTGGATCGTCTGGCTCGACAGCGGGCATCGGGTCACCAGGTCATCTGGCTCGACAGCGGGCACCGAGTCACCTGGCATGATAGGATCATCAGGCTGGATCAGTTCATCAGGCTGGGTAGAGACATCAGGCTGAATCGTGGGCACCGAGGCACCAGGCTGCACCACGGAAGGCGGGTTCTCAGATGGCAGGCTGACCGGTTTGGATACTGGCAGGATGGTACTGGTTGGAAAGAATTTTCGCCTTTTCCTGGTTTTAGTTACTGGAGCACAGGAAGTAAGTGCAGGTTTGTAAGTGGATAGAGCAGCTGTAGGCAGAGAAGAGCTGGAGGATGGAACAGAGGAGGGAGCAGTTGCTACAGAGGACTTCTTTACAGGGTTAAAGGCAGGATAGGTGCAGCGAGTGGGAGCAGAGGACTGACATGCGGTAGATAGCAGAGTATACTGGGCTGTCACTGGGGGTGCTGTCGGGGATGCAGGAAGAGTGCCTTGAGTGGAGGAATGAAGTTGTAAGCTGACTGAGGCTGGGTGCAACAAGTCTGACCATGTTTGCAGTATGGGTTGAACAAAGCTGAGCTTACACAAAGCCTGTCTGACCAATGACTGCACTGCGTTTATACAATCTCTTAGTGTCTGTGGTGAACATGCAGCATAACGCTCCAAGAAGCAATCCACATCATCCTCTAATAACCATACCAGGGACTCTACCTGGTCTGCACTAAATGGTGGCAAAAAGTCATTCCTGCTTTCAGGGGCACCAGATGAAGCCAACTCTGCACAAACCTGAATCAAAGGTTGCACCTCAGAGAATTCTATGCCCTGATTTACTAGAACATGAGCGACCCGTATACATTCTAGCAGTTGATCCCGGGGATACTCCTTCAGAGTCTGATAAGCATATTCTCTGTCATCAAAGACCAGCAGAGACAAATACACCACCTCATCAGGATGCATCCTTCCCAGCAACAAGCCAAGATGGCTTCCCTGTGTAGCCACTTCTGGTCAGGATTGGCCTTGTTGTAATGTCAGGGATCCGGGTATGACCAGAGGTGTGTGGACTGACACAGGGAAACGCAGGCTTCAGGTATAGTAAATAATATAATTTATTAAGACAAACAATACAAACGCAGTGCAAAACTAAACAAACACAGTGCAAACAAACTAAACCAAACCTCCAACAGATAACAAACATACAAGAGTAGTCAGGCAGGCCGGGTTGGTAGCATACGGGCAAACGGAGTACCAGGAGCAGGCGGGAGAGTGGTCAGGACTAGCCGAGGTTAGTACAGGCAGAGTTCAAGCAGAGTCAGGACAGGAGTAACAGGATCAGGAAACCAGGGCCAAGCGAACAGTACAACAAGGCACTGACTGCAGGTCTGGCCATCCTTTAAATACACCACCTGCAATCAGCCCAGGTGATGGCTAATTGCAGGAGTGAGCCTCTGGTTGTTGAGAGCACCCGCTGGCCAGACCTGGTACTGCAGCCCACAAGGCAGGTGAGTCCCACCACTATTGGCAAGTCCATTCCTGACAAGTGCCCTCAGCTTAGGGGTAGATAAAATAGACTTAGAATGGGGTGGGAGGAGACTTAAGCTTGGTTGGGGTTTGACTGAACTTCCATTTTAATGCTATTGATGACGTCACCACGTAATAATTTACGTTTATTTTATTGGTAAATATTTCTCTTGTTTTATAGGAGATCCTAAGCAAGAAGAACCATCAAAGACCGGTAAGAATGAGTAAAAAATCACCCTAAGAACTGTAAATGTGATTTTCTTTCTTGTTCATTAAGGGACACAGGACATTGGGGTTATACTGCCACCTACAGGAGGAATTGGACACCAGCAAACAAAAAAACCAGAGACCAGCCTGATGAAACCCCTCCCACTCCCAACATGCCTTAGTTTTTACTAGTGTCCTAGGAGGATAGAGGCCTTTTCCCGGAAGGTTGAACCATTTAGTAATCAGTTTCTTCTTTGATGAAGACTCCACCCACTGCTTGGCCAAGTCTCTTCACACAGCTGTGGGCATATTCTCAGCTTTGGAGGCCGTACCCCTCTGGACCAGGACCGGCCGGAATGTGACCTTCATGCACTGGGTCATGCACTGGGCTCTGCATTTTGGTGCTTTCCCTTTGAGTTAGTTATCCGCAGACCCCACTCCAGGTCCAGAGCCGTGTCTCTGAGGTACCCATTTATGAGTATGCTGAGCACTGAGAGACACTTCTTTTCTTAGGACTTTTGGAAGCCATTACTGTTCCATTTTTCTGTTGCTTGCCATGGAAAGCAATAAAACTAGGAGGGACCGAGTGCTGAGTCGCTAGGTGTAGTGTTGTGTCGCACACTCTGCACTCTGTTTACTCCATTCAGCACCTTCCTAAGTGTAAGAGACATGCAGATCCACTAGTCCTTGCTGACTCCTGCAGTGACCTGGTCACCTCGGGCTGTTTGACCTCCGGTTTCCGAGCACTCAAGGTTTCACGTGGTATTGAGTGATGTTGTTACTGCCAAGAAGTGAATCGTTTCAGATCCCGAGCACAAGGGGAGCAGTCCCACGGTTTCAGGTTCCACCATTTCACAATCCCCTAACGGTTCTGGGGTGGCCTGCAGTGCCCTTCTTAAGGACCTGACAGCCTGGTAGGTTGTCCCTACTTTCCTTGGGAATTGGTGATATTATATCTGAGAAGTTGCAGGCATCTGCCATAGCTTCCAGGCTTACAGAGACTACTTTGGCTCCTATTAATGCTGTGCGTCTCAACTCAAAGCCCAACTGGGGGCACTGTGGCCTCCTGACACTGCGAGTGTTAAATGCTGGTTAGATCTACGGATGGCGTAATAAGCAGTAATAGCACCTTATTCCTCGCTCCAGAACCCTTCCTCTATGCTGTGTGATGGGTTCCCCTCAGCTTCTTCTCTCAGTTGCTCCAACAGTCACATCAAGTTTACTGCAGGACCAACAGTCCTGAATTGTATGTGAGGATGCCGAGGGCCCACCTACAGCCCAAAGCGCTGGAGATGAGAGATCACCAGTGACAAAGGGAGTGAAGAAAAAGGTAAGTATTACAGCCTCTACCCGTAAACGTAATGAGTATTTAAACCTTGCAGTGCAAGGGAGTCCCACTGCAAGGGTGTTTTTCAGGTAATTGCCGGAGTTCAGCCTTAAATATGGGAGAGCATCCTGTAGCTTCTACTAGCGCTGAGAATATTCTGGAATCCCTTAGAGGCCCTGAGACTTCAAACACTTTTGTGGTGCACACGCTACTCCAGGACAACCTGAATGGAGACTTAGAAGACTATTCACACCTAGCCCTAACTATGAGAACAACCTGCCTGCCTCCCTTTCCGTCTGATCCAACAACAGCTCAGGAGGAGACGGCTGATTCATAACTGCAGCTTGTCACAGCTGTGAGCACCTTCCCGGTGTACAGGAGGAGTACAGAGGGAGGGGGACGTGTTGTCCTCTGCACTTGTCTTGCCGATGCTTATCTCGGGAAAGAACTTACAGCTGAGGCAAGCTGCAGTTATGAATCAGATGTCTCCTCCTGAGCTGTTGTTGGATCAGCTGAGGTTGGGGGGGGGGGCAGGTTGGTACTCATAAGGGTTGAGGAGCACCTAGCAATATGGGACATACAGTTGCAAGAAAAAGTATGTGAACCCCTTGGGATTACGTGGAGTTTTGCATGAATTGGGCATAAAATGTGCTCTGAACGTCATCTAAGTCACAACAATAGAAGAACACAGTCTGCTGAACATAATACTATACAAACATTAGATGTTGCCATGGTTTCATTGCACATAACATGTAAACATTCACAGTGCAGGGAGGAAAAAGTATGTGAGGCCCTAGCTTAATGACTTCTCCCAGAGCTGATTGGAGCCAGGAGTGAGCCAACCTGGACTCCAATCAGTGTGATGATATTGGATGTGTTGCTGACACCTGTTTTGGGTTTACTGGTTTCAAGAAGCACTGTCTGATGTGAACCATGCCTCGCAGAAAAGAGCTCTCAGAAGACCTACCATCAAGAATTGTTGACTTGCATGAAGCTGGAAAGGGTTACAAAAGTATCTCCTTGAGCCTTGATGTTCCTGTGTCCACGGTAAGACAGACTGTCTACAAATGGAGAAAGTTTAGCACTGTTGCTACTCTCCCTAGGCGTGGTCGTCCTGTAAAAATGACTGCAAGAGCACAGCGCAGAATGCTGCATGAGGTAAAGAAGAATCCCAGAGTGTCAGCTAAAGACCTACAGAAATCTCTGGCACATGCTAACATTTTTGTTGACACATCTACAATAAGGAAAACATGAAACAAGAATGGAGTACATGGGAGGACACCACGGAGGAAGCCATTGCTGGCCAAAAAGAAGATTGCAGCACGTTTGAAGTTTGCAAAAGAGCACCTGGATGTTCCACAGCACTACTGGCAGAATATACTGCAGACAGATGACACCAAGATTGAGTTGTTTGGGAAGAACACACAACACTATGTGTGGAGAAAAAAAGGCACAGCACACCAACATCAAAACCTCATCCCCACTGTGAAACATGGCGAAGGGAGCATCATGGTTTGGGGCTGCTTTGCTGCCTCAGGGCCTGGACGGATTGTTGTCATTGATGGGAAAATGAATTCCAGAGTTTATCAAGACATTTTGCAGGAAAACGTACGACCATCTGTCCGCCAACTGAAGCTCCGCAGAGGATGGGTGATGCAACAGGACAATGACCCAAAGCATACAAGTCATTCAACAAAACAATGGCTGCAACAGCACAGAATACGCCTTCTGGAGTGGCCCAGTCAGAGTCCTGACCTCAACCCCATTGAAATGCTGTGGCATGACCTTAAGAGAGCGATTCACACCAGACATCCCAAGAATATTGCTACACTGAAACAGTTTTGTGAAGAGGAGTGGTCCAAAATGACTCCAGATCGTTGTGCAGGTCTGATCTGCAACTACAGGAAACGTTTGGTTGAGGTTATTGCTGCCAAAGGAGGGTCAACCAGTTATTAAGTCCAAAGGTTCACATACTTTTTCCTCCCTGCACTGTGAATGTTTACATGTTATGTGCAATTAAACCATGGCAACGTCTAATGTTTGTGTAGTATTATGTTCAGCAGACGGTGTTCTTCTATTGTTGTGACTTAGATGACGTTCAGAGCACATTTTATGCCCAATTCATGCAAAACTCCACGTAATCCCAAGGGGTTCACATACTTTTTCTTGCAACTGTATACTACATGTACTCATAAGGGACAGAACTGTAATCAATGATGCTGATCGATACTTAGGGGGTTATATTCCCAAACCAGATTTAATGTTTTTAATGCAGAATCTTTCTTTCGCGAGCCGTACAAAGCAGCTGATAAATGTTCACAAAGCCAAGAATTTCGCCATCTTGCTTCCCAAACGATTGGTTCCCTAAAGTGAGCACATTCTTACCTGTGCAGTGCAAACCAACATGTTCCCCCTCCCCCACCTCAGAAGCACATACTCTCCTTCCCTCCCCCACCTCCTCACTCAGCCGCCAGCAGCAGAAGCCATATAAGCTCCGAGGCCTTTAAGTCGTAGTATACACTCCCCCCATGTGACAGCTCTGGTCCTTGGTGATTGGCCCAACACTACCACATGGAGTGGGTCACATGCTCTTCCATCCCTGGAAGTACAGGTTGTTCTGCACCCCCTGGTGGGGAGTGGAGTAAAGGTGAGAGTGTGCTGCTGGGGAAGGAGGGGGTTGAAGAGAAGCTGAGTATGGTACCTGACATCAGACCCATCATGGCTGGCTCACCAATAATGACAATGTTTTTCCCTCCACAGGACCGCAGAAGAAGTTCCATATACGGGAGATTAAATGTGTGACGGAGCGCCCCCGGGTGGGGGAGGAGGTCACTCTTGTAGCATACATTGAAGAGTGTCAGGCGGACAGTGCGGAGTTCTCCTGGTATACAGGAATGTATTCTATTGATGGAGAAATAGAGAACAGACAGGACGGCACCAACTGTACATCCACCGTCACCTTCACACCGGAGGAATCAGACTGTCCAATCAAATTGGAGGTGTTTTATAATTATCAGACTATAGAGGGATCCTTGAGACTGCCACTGGTGTGAAGACCAGATCCGAGGAGGGAGTCATATCTTCCTATTAATGGTGGACATCTGACCATGTGAGGACGAGATCTGAGGAGGGATTCATATCTTCCTATTAATGGCGGACATCTGACCATGTGAGGACGATAGCTGAGAAGGAACTCATAACTTCCTATTAATGGCGGACATCTGACCATGTGAGGACGAGATCTGGGGAGGGATTCATATCTTCCTGATAATGGCAGACATCTTACCATGTGAGGACGAGATCTGGGGAGGGATTCATATCTTTCCATTAATGGCGGTCATCTGACCATGTGAGGACGAGATCCTAGGAAGGAGCCATATCTTCCTATTAATGGCAGACATCTTACCATGTGAGGACGAGATCTGGGGAGGGATTCATATCTTTCCATTAATGGTGGTCATCTGACTGTCTGAGGACGGGATCCAGTGAGGGACTCATATCTTCCTGTCAATGGCGGTCATCTGAATGGGTGAGCGCTGTCTGGGTGGGGATTGACATCAAGTGTTCAGAGACAAGTCAGGTCTCCGTCTCTCTGTACTTCCATATCAGGGACAATATTAAATGTACATTCAGTGAGGACCTCTTCTGAATCTTTATTGCGACATGTACTTCAGACTAATAACATTTTAAATCACTTATATACATATAAAGATTTCTCCTCTGGTTATCTGAGTGTCAGAGAATATGGCTGAATGTTGAAATCAGGCTGTAAGAGTTTACTGTACATCAGGTGTGTTTCCTCTCCTAGGAGCCCCAATACACATCATTTCATGTATATGAAGCTCAGCTTCTTCCATCTCCTTACATCTTCTCCCATCTCCATCCATATCCTCCCATCTCCATCCATATCCTCCCATCTCCATCCATATCCTCCCATCTCCATCCATATCCTCCCATCTCCTTCCATCTCCTCCAATCTCCTTCCATCTTCTCCCATCGCCTTCCATCTCCTTACATCTTCTCCCATCTCCTCCCATTTCCTTACATCTTCTCCAATCTCCTCCCATCTCCTTACATCTTCTCCAATCTCCTTCCATCTCCTTAAATCTCCTTCCATCTCCTTCCATGGCCTCCCATCTCATTACATCTTCTCCCATCTCATTACATCTTCTCCCATCTCCTTCCATGTCCTCCCATCTCCTTACATCTTCTCCCATCTCCTTACATCTTCTCCCATCTCCTTACATCTTCTCCCATCTCCATCTCCTTCCATCTCCTCCCATCTCCTTCCATGTCCTCCCATCTCCTCCCATCTCCATATATCTCCTCCCATCGCCTTCCATCTCTTCATCTCATTACATCTTCTCCCATCTCCTCCCATCTCCTTATATCTTTTCCCATCTCCTTCCATCTCCTCCCATCTCATTACATCTTCTCCCATCTCCTTCCATGTCCCCCCATCTCCTTCCATCGCCTTCCATCTCCTCATCTCATTACATCTTCTCCCATCTCCTCCCATCTCCTTATATCTTTTCCCATCTCCTCCCATCTCATTACATCTTCTCCCATCTCCTCCCATCTCCTTATATCTTTTCCCATCTCCTTCCATCTCCTCCCATCTCATTACATCTTCTCCCATCTCCTTCCATGTCCCCCCATCTCCTTCCATCGCCTTCCATCTCCTCATCTCATTACATCTTCTCCCATCTCCTCCCATCTCCTTATATCTTTTCCCATCTCCTCCCATCTCATTACATCTTCTCCCATCTCCTTCCATCTCCTTCCATCTCCTTCCATCTCCTTCCATCTCCTCCCATCTCCTTCCATCTCCTCCCATCTCCTTCCATCTCCTCCCATCTCCTTCCATCTCCTCCCATCTCCTTACATCATCTCCCATCTTCTCCCATCTCCTTACATCTCCTTCCATCTCCTTCCATCTCCTCCCATTTCCTTCCATCTATATCCTCCCATCTCCTCCCATCTCCTTCCATCTCCTCCCATCTCCTCCCACACATCATAAAATGATTATTATACGGGATTTATGTAGCGCCAACAGTTTGCACAGCACTTTACAATGTGAGGGCAGACAGTACAGTTACAATACAATTGAATACAGGAGGAATCTGAGGGCCCGGCTCATAGAGCTCACAATCTAAGAGGGAGGGACAGGAGATGCAAAAGGTAATAACTGGGGGGGATGAACTGTTGGAGAAAATAAAGTACAGATGTTAGGTGGGGGCAGGGTAGGCTTCTCTGAAGAGAAAGGGTTTTCAGGGATCGCCTAAAAGTGGACAGAGTAGGAGATAGTCAGACAGATTGGGGTATGGAGTTCCATAGGATGGGAGAGGCTCTGGGGAAGTCCAGGAGGCAGAAATGGGAGGGGGTTACATGGAAACTAGAGAGCAGGAGGTCTTGGAAGAAATTAAGAGAATGATTTGGTTGGTATTTTGAGACTAGGTTAGTGATGTTGCTGAGAATTTAATGTGTTGGGTGAGTGGCACCAATGATTGGATTGGCAGAGAGGGGTGGAGGACACTGAATGGAGGTCAGTGGAGGGATTGGCAGAGAGGGGTGGAGGACACTGAATGGAGGTCAGTGGAGGGATTGGCAGAGGGGGGTGGAGGACACTGAATGGAGGCCAGTGGAGGGATTGGCAGAGAGGAGTGGAGGATACTAAATGGAGGTCGGTGGAAGGATTGGCAGAGAGGGGTGGAGGACACTAAATGGAGGCCAGTGGAGGGATTGGCAGAGAGGAGCGGAGGACACTGAATGGAGGCCAGTGGAGGGATTGGCAGAGAGGGGTGGAGGACACTGAGCAGAGGCCAGTGGAGGGATTGGCAGAGAGGGGTGGAGGATACTAAATGGAGGTCGATGGAAGAATTGGCAGAGAGGGGTGGAGGACACTGAATGGAGGTCAGTGGAGGGATTGGCAGAGAGGGGTGGAGGATACTAAAAGGAGGTCGGTGGAAGGATTGGCAGAGAGGGGTGGAGGACACTGAATGGAGGCCAGTGGAGGTCTTGGCAGAGAGGGGTGGAGGACACTGAGTGGAGGCCAGTGGGGGAATTGGCAGAGGGGGGTGGAGGACACTGAATGGAGGCCAGTGAAGGGATTGGCAGAGAGGGGTGGAGGACACTGAGTGGAGGCCAGTGAAGGGATTGGCAGAGATGGTTGGAGGACACTGAATGGAGGCCAGTGGAGGGATTAGCAGAGAGGGGTGGAGGACACTGGAGGTCAGTGGAGGGATTGGCAGAGGGGGATGAAGGACACTGAGCGAAGGCCAGTGGAGGGATTGGCAGAGAAGGGTGGAGGATACTGAATGGAGGCCAGTGGAGGGATTGGCAGAGAGGGGTGGAGGACACTGAGCGGTTCGTAAGGTGGATGAGCCTGGTAGCAGCAGTCATGATGGACTGGAGGACATGAGTCCAAGGTGGGGAAGAGCTACCGAGTACAGCGAGCGATGTGTCTTCTGCGGTATGGTGGCGGGGGCTCATCTGTGGATATTCCAGGGTTCAGACTGAAGAGAAGGTAAGAGAACAATGACCCCCCCCCCATACCGCTGGAAGTATAAGAATTGTTCTTATGGCTAAATTGTTTGAGAAATCAGCCGATAATAAATATTTCATGCTATGGGTTCCACCAATCTTCATGTAAGGATTGCTATGTTGGTGACGTCAGCATGCTGGACATTATCTGGAGAATCCACCCCCAAGCAGCAGCAGTGATATGATGGAGGCATTGGAGGCGGAGTCTGAGTCAGGTAGTAAAACGCCCAACCAGAGGAGACCATATCCTAGACCTGGAACTGACAGATGGGGATCAATTGGCCGATGCTGAGGCAGCAGAAAAGTTGTGCTCTAATGTTCATCACTGTCTATGGTTTGATTGGACATAAACTGAAGATTCATATACAAAGATAAAAACCTTTCAAAAAGGGCAAATTGGGCTAAAATGGGAAAATTCCAAAAAATAAAAGATTGTGAGTAAAGTAGTGAAAGTCAGTGCTAAGTGAGGACTATTGAGGACTACCATCCTGGAGGCAACTGGATTGTCAGGAAAATTAGTAAGAGGAATCAGAAGATAAAACAACTGCAGTCCTCTATGAAGGTATGTAGGAGAGTAAAGAGGAATATCCGGGATCTACAGCAGAAGATACGAGGAACCCAACAATGTACCTGACAGAGAAGACAGACAAAAGGAGGCCAAACACATCCGAGCTGCTACATCACAGAAAGAGAAAGATATGGGATCACAAAACTAGAGGGGTCACCGGCGGGAGGAAGGAGGTCCTGATTCCTCTATATAGATCCTATCACTAGAGGGGTCACCGGCGGGACGAAGGAGGTCCTGATTCCTCTATATAGATATATCACTAGAGGGGTCACCGGCAGGAGGAAGGAGGTCCTGATTCCCCTATATAGATCAATCACTAGAGGGGTCACCGGCAGGAGGAAGGAGGTCCTGATTCCTCTATATAGATCTATATATCACTAGAGGGGTCACCGGCAGGAGGAAGGAGGTCCTGATTCCTCTATATAGATATATCACTAGAGGGGTCACCGGCAGGAGGAAGGAGGTCCTGATTCCTCTATATAGATATATCACTAGAGGGGTCACCGGCAGGAGGAAGGAGGTCCTGATTCCTCTATATAGATCCTGTCACTAGAGGGGTCACCGGCAGGAGGAAGGAGGTCCTGATTCCTCTATATAGATCTATCACTAGAGGGGTCACCGGCAGGAGGAAGGAGGTCCTGATTCCTCTATATAGATCCTATCACTAGAGGGGTCACCGGCAGGAGGAAGGAGGTCCTGATTCCTCTATATAGATCCTATCACTAGAGGGGTCACCGGCAGGAGGAAGGAGGTCCCGATTCCTCTATATAGATCTATCACTAGAGGGGTCACCGGCAGGAGGAAGGAGGTCCCGATTCCTCTATATAGATCCTATCACTAGAGGGGTCACCGGCGGGAGGAAGGAGGTCCCGATTCCTCTATATAGATCTATCACTAGAGGGGTCACCGGCAGGAGGAAGGAGGTCCTGATTCCTCTATATAGATCCTATCACTAGAGAGGTCACCGGCAGGAGGTCCCGATTCCTCTATATAGATCCTATCACTAGAGGGGTCACCGGCAGGAGGAAGGAGGTCCCGATTCCTCTATATAGATCCTATCACTAGAGGGGTCACCGGCAGGAGGAAGGAGGTCCCGATTCCTCTATATAGATCCTATCACTAGAGAGGTCACCGGCAGGAGGAAGGAGGTCCCGATTCCTCTATATAGATCCTATCACTAGAGGGGTCACCGGCAGGAGGAAGGAGGTCCCGATTCCTCTATATAGATCCTATCACTAGAGGGGTCACCGGCAGGAGGAAGGAGGTCCCGATTCCTCTATATAGATCCTATCACTAGAGGGGTCACCGGCAGGAGGAAGGAGGTCCCGATTCCTCTATATAGATCCTATCACTAGAGGGGTCACCGGCGGGAGGAAGGAGGTCCCGATTCCTCTATATAGATCCTATCACTAGAGGGGTCACCGGCGGGAGGAAGGAGGTCCCGATTCCTCTATATAGATCCTATCACTAGAGGGGTCACCGGCGGGAGGAAGGAGGTCCCGATTCATCTATATAGATCCTATCACTAGAGGGGTCACCGGCAGGAGGAAGGAGGTCCCGATTCCTCTATATAGATCCTATCACTAGAGGGGTCACCGGCAGGAGGAAGGAGGTCCCGAATCCTCTATATAGATCCTATCACTAGAGGGGTCACTGGCAGGAGGAAGGAGGTCCCGATTCCTCTATATAGATCCTATCACTAGAGGGGTCACCGGCAGGAGGAAGGAGGTCCTGATTCCTCTATATAGATCTTTATATCACTAGAGGGGTCACCAGCAGGAGGAAGGAGGTCCTGATTCCTCTATATAGATCCTATCACTAGAGGGGTCACCGGCGGGAGGAAGGAGGTCCTGATTCCTCTATATAGATCTATCACTAGAGGGGTCCCCGGCAGGAGAAAGGAGGTCCTGATTCCTCTATATAGATCTATCACTAGAGGGGTCACCGGCAGGAGGAAGGAGGTCCTGATTCCTCTATATAGATCTCTATATCACTAGAGGGGTCACCGGAAGGAGGAAGGAGGTCCTGATTCCTCTATATAGATTCTATCACTAGAGGGTTCACCGGCAGGAGGAAGGAGGTCCTGATTCCTCTATATAGATCTCTATATCACTAGGGGGGTCCCCGGCAGGAGGAAGGAGGTCCTGATTCCTCTATATAGATCTCTATATCACTAGGGGGGTCACCGGCAGGAGGAAGGAGGTCCCGATTCCTCTATATAGATCTTTATATCACTAGAGGGGTCACCGGCAGGAGGTCCTGATTCCTCTATATAGATCCGATCACTAGAGGGGTCACCGGCGGGAGGAAGGAGGTCCTGATTCCTCTATATAGATCTATCACTAGAGGGGTCACGGGTGGGAGGAAGGAGGTCCCGATTCCTCTATATAGATCTTTATATCACTAGAGGGGTCACCGGCAGGAGGAAGGAGGTCCCGATTCCTCTATATAGATCCTATCACTAGAGGGGTCACCGGCGGGAGGAAGGAGGTCCCGATTCCTCTATATAGATCCTATCACTAGAGGGGTCACCGGCAGGAGGAAGGAGGTCCCGATTCCTCTATATAGATCCTATCACTAGAGGGGTCACCGGCAGGAGGAAGGAGGTCCCGATTCCTCTATATAGATCTTTATATCACTAGAGGGGTCACCGGCAGGAGGAAGGAGGTCCCGATTCCTCTATATAGATCCTATCACTAGAGGGGTCACCGGCAGGAGGAAGGAGGTCCTGATTCTTCTATATAGATCTTTATATCACTAGAGGGGTCACCGGCAGGAGGAAGGAGGTCCCGATTCCTCTATATAGATCCTGTCACTAGAGGGGTCACCGGCAGGAGGAAGGAGGTCCCGATTCCTCTATATAGATCCTATCACTAGAGGGGTCACCGGCGGGAGGAAGGAGGTCCCGATTCCTCTATATAGATCTATCACTAGAGGGGTCACCGGCGGGAGGAAGGAGGTCCCGATTCCTCTATATAGATCCTATCACTAGAGGGGTCACCAACGGGAGGAAGGAGGTCCCGATTCCTCTATATAGATCCTATCACTAGAGGGGTCACCGGCAGGAGGAAGGAGGTCCCGATTCCTCTATATAGATCTATCACTAGAGGGGTCACCGGCAGGAGGAAGGAGGTCCTGATTCCTCTATGTAGATCCTATCACTAGAGGGGTCACCGGCGGGAGGAAGGAGGTCCTGATTCCTCTATATAGATCTATCACTAGAGGGGTCACGGGTGGGAGGAAGGAGGTCCCGATTCCTCTATATAGATCTTTATATCACTAGAGGGGTCACCGGCAGGAGGAAGGAGGTCCCGATTCCTCTATATAGATCCTATCACTAGAGGGGTCACCGGCGGGAGGAAGGAGGTCCCGATTCCTCTATATAGATCCTATCACTAGAGGGGTCACCGGCAGGAGGAAGGAGGTCCCGATTCCTCTATATAGATCCTATCACTAGAGGGGTCACCGGCAGGAGGAAGGAGGTCCCGATTCCTCTATATAGATCTTTATATCACTAGAGGGGTCACCGGCAGGAGGAAGGAGGTCCCGATTCCTCTATATAGATCCTATCACTAGAGGGGTCACCGGCAGGAGGAAGGAGGTCCTGATTCTTCTATATAGATCTTTATATCACTAGAGGGGTCACCGGCAGGAGGAAGGAGGTCCCGATTCCTCTATATAGATCCTGTCACTAGAGGGGTCACCGGCAGGAGGAAGGAGGTCCCGATTCCTCTATATAGATCCTATCACTAGAGGGGTCACCGGCGGGAGGAAGGAGGTCCCGATTCCTCTATATAGATCTATCACTAGAGGGGTCACCGGCGGGAGGAAGGAGGTCCCGATTCCTCTATATAGATCCTATCACTAGAGGGGTCACCAACGGGAGGAAGGAGGTCCCGATTCCTCTATATAGATCCTATCACTAGAGGGGTCACCGGCAGGAGGAAGGAGGTCCCGATTCCTCTATATAGATCTATCACTAGAGGGGTCACCGGCAGGAGGAAGGAGGTCCCGATTCCTCTATATAGATCCTGTCACTAGAGGGGTCACCGGCAGGAGGAAGGAGGTCCCGATTCCTCTATATAGATCCTATCACTAGAGGGGTCACCGGGGGGAGGAAGGAGGTCCCGATTCCTCTATATAGATCCTGTCACTAGAGGGGTCACCGGCAGGAGGAAGGAGGTCCTGATTCCTCTATGTAGATCCTGTCACTAGAGGGGTCACCGGCAGGAGGAAGGAGGTCCTGATTCCTCTATGTAGATCCTATCACTAGAGGGGTCACCGGCAGGAGGAAGGAGGTCCTGATTCCTCTATATAGATCCTATCACTAGAGGAGTCACCGGCAGGAGGAAGGAGGTCCTGATTCCTCTATATAGATCCTATCACTAGAGGGGTCACCGGCAGGAGGAAGGAGGTCCTGATTCCTCTATATAGATCCTATCACTAGAGGGGTCACCGGGGGGAGGAAGGAGGTCCTGATTCCTCTATATAGATCCTGTCACTAGAGGGGTCACCGGCAGGAGGAAGGAGGTCCTGATTCCTCTATGTAGATCCTGTCACTAGAGGGGTCACCGGCAGGAGGAAGGAGGTCCTGATTCCTCTATGTAGATCCTATCACTAGAGGGGTCACCGGCAGGAGGAAGGAGGTCCTGATTCCTCTATATAGATCCTATCACTAGAGGAGTCACCGGCAGGAGGAAGGAGGTCCTGATTCCTCTATATAGATCCTATCACTAGAGGGGTCACCGGCAGGAGGGAGGAGGTCCCGATTCCTCTATATAGATCTTTATATCACTAGAGGGGTCACCGGCAGGAGGAAGGAGGTCCTGATTCCTCTATATAGATCCTGTCACTAGAGGGGTCACCGGCAGGAGGAAGGAGGTCCTGATTCCTCTATATAGATCCTATCACTAGAGGGGTCACCGGGGGGAGGAAGGAGGTCCTGATTACTCTATATAGATCCTATCACTAGAGGGGTCACCGGCAGGAGGAAGGAGGTCCTGATTCCTCTATGTAGATCCTATCACTAGAGGGGTCACCGGCAGGAGGAAGGAGGTCCTGATTCCTCTATGTAGATCCTATCACTAGAGGGGTCACCGGCAGGAGGAAGGAGGTCCTGATTCCTCTATTTAGATCCTATCACTAGAGGAGTCACCGGCAGGAGGAAGGAGGTCCTGATTCCTCTATATAGATCCTATCACTAGAGGGGTCACCGGCAGGAGGAAGGAGGTCCTGATTCCTCTATATAGATCCTATCACTAGAGGGGTCACCGGCAGGAGGAAGGAGGTCCTGATTCCTCTATATAGATCCTATCACTAGAGGAGTCACCGGCAGGAGAAAGGAGGTCCTGATTCCTCTATATAGATCCTATCACTAGAGGGGTCACCGGCGGGAGGGAGGAGGTCCCGATTCCTCTATATAGATCCTATCACTAGAGGGGTCACCGGGGGGAGGAAGGAGGTCCCGATTCCTCTATATAGATCCTATCACTAGAGGGGTCACCGGCAGGAGGAAGGAGGTCCCGATTCCTCTATATAGATCCTATCACTAGAGGGGTCACCGGCAGGAGGAAGGAGGTCCCGATTCCTCTATATAGATCCTGTCACAAGAGGGGTCACCGGCAGGAGGAAGGAGGTCCCGATTCCTCTATGTAGATCCTATCACTAGAGGGGTCACCGGCAGGAGGAAGGAGGTCCTGATTCCTCTATATAGATCCTATCACTAGAGGGGTCACCGGCAGGAGGAAGGAGGTCCTGATTCCTCTATATAGATCCTATCACTAGAGGGGTCACCGGCAGGAGGGAGGAGGTCCCGATTCCTCTATATAGATCTTTATATCACTAGAGGGGTCACCGGCAGGAGGAAGGAGGTCCTGATTCCTCTATATAGATCCTATCACTAGAGGGGTCACCGGCAGGAGGAAGGAGGTCCTGATTCCTCTATGTAGATCCTGTCACTAGAGGGGTCACCGGCAGGAGGAAGGAGGTCCTGATTCCTCTATGTAGATCCTATCACTAGAGGGGTCACCGGCAGGAGGAAGGAGGTCCTGATTCCTCTATATAGATCCTATCACTAGAGGAGTCACCGGCAGGAGGAAGGAGGTCCTGATTCCTCTATATAGATCCTATCACTAGAGGGGTCACCGGCAGGAGGGAGGAGGTCCCGATTCCTCTATATAGATCTTTATATCACTAGAGGGGTCACCGGCAGGAGGAAGGAGGTCCTGATTCCTCTATATAGATCCTGTCACTAGAGGGGTCACCGGCAGGAGGAAGGAGGTCCTGATTCCTCTATATAGATCCTATCACTAGAGGGGTCACCGGGGGGAGGAAGGAGGTCCTGATTACTCTATATAGATCCTATCACTAGAGGGGTCACCGGCAGGAGGAAGGAGGTCCTGATTCCTCTATGTAGATCCTATCACTAGAGGGGTCACCGGCAGGAGGAAGGAGGTCCTGATTCCTCTATGTAGATCCTATCACTAGAGGGGTCACCGGCAGGAGGAAGGAGGTCCTGATTCCTCTATTTAGATCCTATCACTAGAGGAGTCACCGGCAGGAGGAAGGAGGTCCTGATTCCTCTATATAGATCCTATCACTAGAGGGGTCACCGGCAGGAGGAAGGAGGTCCTGATTCCTCTATATAGATCCTATCACTAGAGGGGTCACCGGCAGGAGGAAGGAGGTCCTGATTCCTCTATATAGATCCTATCACTAGAGGAGTCACCGGCAGGAGAAAGGAGGTCCTGATTCCTCTATATAGATCCTATCACTAGAGGGGTCACCGGCAGGAGGGAGGAGGTCCCGATTCCTCTATATAGATCCTATCACTAGAGGGGTCACCGGGGGGAGGAAGGAGGTCCCGATTCCTCTATATAGATCCTATCACTAGAGGGGTCACCGGCAGGAGGAAGGAGGTCCCGATTCCTCTATATAGATCCTATCACTAGAGGGGTCACCGGCAGGAGGAAGGAGGTCCCGATTCCTCTATATAGATCCTGTCACAAGAGGGGTCACCGGCAGGAGGAAGGAGGTCCCGATTCCTCTGTGTAGATCCTATCACTAGAGGGGTCACCGGCAGGAGGAAGGAGGTCCCGATTCCTCTATATAGATCCTATCACTAGAGGGGTCACCGGCAGGAGGAAGGAGGTCCTGATTCCTCTATATAGATCCTATCACTAGAGGGGTCACCGGCAGGAGGGAGGAGGTCCCGATTCCTCTATATAGATCTTTATATCACTAGAGGGGTCACCGGCAGGAGGAAGGAGGTCCTGATTCCTCTATATAGATCCTATCACTAGAGGGGTCACCGGGGGGAGGAAGGAGGTCCTGATTACTCTATATAGATCCTATCACTAGAGGGGTCACCGGCAGGAGGAAGGAGGTCCTGATTCCTCTATATAGATCCTATCACTAGAGGGGTCACCGGCAGGAGGAAGGAGGTCCTGATTCCTCTATGTAGATCCTATCACTAGAGGGGTCACCGGCAGGAGGAAGGAGGTCCTGATTCCTCTATGTAGATCCTGTCACTAGAGGGGTCACCGGCAGGAGGAAGGAGGTCCTGATTCCTTTATGTAGATCCTATCACTAGAGGGGTCACCGGCAGGAGGAAGGAGGTCCTGATTCCTCTATTTAGATCCTATCACTAGAGGAGTCACCGGCAGGAGGAAGGAGGTCCTGATTCCTCTATATAGATCCTATCACTAGAGGGGTCACCGGCAGGAGGAAGGAGGTCCTGATTCCTCTATATAGATCCTATCACTAGAGGGGTCACCGGCAGGAGGAAGGAGGTCCTGATTCCTCTATATAGATCCTATCACTAGAGGAGTCACCGGCAGGAGAAAGGAGGTCCTGATTCCTCTATATAGATCCTATCACTAGAGGGGTCACCGGCAGGAGGGAGGAGGTCCCGATTCCTCTATATAGATCCTATCACTAGAGGGGTCACCGGGGGGAGGAAGGAGGTCCCGATTCCTCTATATAGATCCTATCACTAGAGGGGTCACCGGCAGGAGGAAGGAGGTCCCGATTCCTTTATATAGATCCTATCACTAGAGGGGTCACCGGCAGGAGGAAGGAGGTCCCGATTCCTCTATATAGATCCTGTCACTAGAGGGGTCACCGGCAGGAGGAAGGAGGTCCCGATTCCTCTATGTAGATCCTATCACTAGAGGGGTCACCGGCAGGAGGAAGGAGGTCCCGATTCCTCTATATAGATCCTATCACTAGAGGGGTCACCGGCAGGAGGAAGGAGGTCCCGATTCCTCTATATAGATCCTATCACTAGAGGGGTCACCGGCAGGAGGAAGGAGGTCCTGATTCCTCTATGTAGATCCTATCACTAGAGGGGTCACCGGCAGGAGGAAGGAGGTCCTGATTCCTCTATATAGATCCTATCACTAGAGGGGTCACCGGCAGGAGGAAGGAGGTCCTGATTCCTCTATATAGATCCTATCACTAGAGGGGTCACCGGCAGGAGGAAGGAGGTCCTGATTCCTCTATATAGATCCTATCACTAGAGGGGTCACCGGCAGGAGGGAGGAGGTCCTGATTCCTCTATATAGATCTATATATCACTAGAGGGGTCACCGGCAGGAGGAAGGAGGTCCTGATTCCTCTATATAGATCCTATCACTAGAGGGGTCACCGGCAGGAGGGAGGAGGTCCCGATTCCTCTATATAGATCTTTATATCACTAGAGGGGTCACCGGCAGGAGGAAGGAGGTCCTGATTCCTCTATATAGATCCTATCACTAGAGGGGTCACCGGCAGGAGGAAGGAGGTCCTGATTCCTCTATATAGATCCTATCGCTAGAGGGGTCACTGACAGGAGGAAGGAGGTCCTGATTCCTCTATATAGATCTATCACTAGAGGGGTCACCGGCAGGAGGTCCTGATTCCCCTATATAGATCCTGTCACTAGAGGGGTCACCGGCAGGAGGAAGGAGGTCCTGATTCCCCTATATAGATCCTATCACTAGAGGGGTCACCGGCAGGAGGAAGGAGGTCCTGATTCCTCTATATAGATCCTATCACTAGAGGGGTCACCGGCAGGAGGAAGGAGGTCCTGATTCCTCTATATAGATCCTATCACTAGAGGGGTCACCGGCAGGAGGAAGGAGGTCCTGATTTCTCTATATAGATCCTATCACTAGAGGGGTCACCGGCAGGAGGGAGGAGGTCCTGATTCCTCTATATAGATCTATATATCACTAGAGGGGTCACCGGCAGGAGGAAGGAGGTCCCGATTCCTCTATATAGATCTATCACTAGAGGGGTCACCGGCAGGAGGAAGGAGGTCCTGATTCCTCTATATAGATCCTATCACTAGAGGGGTCACCGGCAGGAGGGAGGAGGTCCCGATTCCTCTATATAGATCTTTATATCACTAGAGGGGTCACCGGCAGGAGGAAGGAGGTCCTGATTCCTCTATATAGATCCTATCACTAGAGGGGTCACCGGCAAGAGGAAGGAGGTCCTGATTCCTCTATATAGATCCTATCGCTAGAGGGGTCACTGACAGGAGGAAGGAGGTCCTGATTCCTCTATATAGATCTATCACTAGAGGGGTCACCGGCAGGAGGTCCTGATTCCCCTATATAGATCCTGTCACTAGAGGGGTCACCGGCAGGAGGAAGGAGGTCCTGACTCCTCTATATAGATCCTATCACTAGAGGGGTCACCGGCAGGAGGAAGGAGGTCCTGATTCCTCTATATAGATCCTATCACTAGAGGGGTCACCGGCAGGAGGGAGGAGGTCCCGATTCCTCTATATAGATCTTTATATCACTAGAGGGGTCACCGGCAGGAGGAAGGAGGTCCTGATTCCTCTATATAGATCCTATCACTAGAGGGGTCACCGGGGGGAGGAAGGAGGTCCTGATTACTCTATATAGATCCTATCACTAGAGGGGTCACCGGCAGGAGGAAGGAGGTCCTGATTCCTCTATATAGATCCTATCACTAGAGGGGTCACCGGCAGGAGGAAGGAGGTCCTGATTCCTCTATGTAGATCCTATCACTAGAGGGGTCACCGGCAGGAGGAAGGAGGTCCTGATTCCTCTATGTAGATCCTGTCACTAGAGGGGTCACCGGCAGGAGGAAGGAGGTCCTGATTCCTTTATGTAGATCCTATCACTAGAGGGGTCACCGGCAGGAGGAAGGAGGTCCTGATTCCTCTATTTAGATCCTATCACTAGAGGAGTCACCGGCAGGAGGAAGGAGGTCCTGATTCCTCTATATAGATCCTATCACTAGAGGGGTCACCGGCAGGAGGAAGGAGGTCCTGATTCCTCTATATAGATCCTATCACTAGAGGGGTCACCGGCAGGAGGAAGGAGGTCCTGATTCCTCTATATAGATCCTATCACTAGAGGAGTCACCGGCAGGAGAAAGGAGGTCCTGATTCCTCTATATAGATCCTATCACTAGAGGGGTCACCGGCAGGAGGGAGGAGGTCCCGATTCCTCTATATAGATCCTATCACTAGAGGGGTCACCGGGGGGAGGAAGGAGGTCCCGATTCCTCTATATAGATCCTATCACTAGAGGGGTCACCGGCAGGAGGAAGGAGGTCCCGATTCCTTTATATAGATCCTATCACTAGAGGGGTCACCGGCAGGAGGAAGGAGGTCCCGATTCCTCTATATAGATCCTGTCACTAGAGGGGTCACCGGCAGGAGGAAGGAGGTCCCGATTCCTCTATGTAGATCCTATCACTAGAGGGGTCACCGGCAGGAGGAAGGAGGTCCCGATTCCTCTATATAGATCCTATCACTAGAGGGGTCACCGGCAGGAGGAAGGAGGTCCCGATTCCTCTATATAGATCCTATCACTAGAGGGGTCACCGGCAGGAGGAAGGAGGTCCTGATTCCTCTATGTAGATCCTATCACTAGAGGGGTCACCGGCAGGAGGAAGGAGGTCCTGATTCCTCTATATAGATCCTATCACTAGAGGGGTCACCGGCAGGAGGAAGGAGGTCCTGATTCCTCTATATAGATCCTATCACTAGAGGGGTCACCGGCAGGAGGAAGGAGGTCCTGATTCCTCTATATAGATCCTATCACTAGAGGGGTCACCGGCAGGAGGGAGGAGGTCCTGATTCCTCTATATAGATCTATATATCACTAGAGGGGTCACCGGCAGGAGGAAGGAGGTCCTGATTCCTCTATATAGATCCTATCACTAGAGGGGTCACCGGCAGGAGGGAGGAGGTCCCGATTCCTCTATATAGATCTTTATATCACTAGAGGGGTCACCGGCAGGAGGAAGGAGGTCCTGATTCCTCTATATAGATCCTATCACTAGAGGGGTCACCGGCAGGAGGAAGGAGGTCCTGATTCCTCTATATAGATCCTATCGCTAGAGGGGTCACTGACAGGAGGAAGGAGGTCCTGATTCCTCTATATAGATCTATCACTAGAGGGGTCACCGGCAGGAGGTCCTGATTCCCCTATATAGATCCTGTCACTAGAGGGGTCACCGGCAGGAGGAAGGAGGTCCTGATTCCCCTATATAGATCCTATCACTAGAGGGGTCACCGGCAGGAGGAAGGAGGTCCTGATTCCTCTATATAGATCCTATCACTAGAGGGGTCACCGGCAGGAGGAAGGAGGTCCTGATTCCTCTATATAGATCCTATCACTAGAGGGGTCACCGGCAGGAGGAAGGAGGTCCTGATTTCTCTATATAGATCCTATCACTAGAGGGGTCACCGGCAGGAGGGAGGAGGTCCTGATTCCTCTATATAGATCTATATATCACTAGAGGGGTCACCGGCAGGAGGAAGGAGGTCCCGATTCCTCTATATAGATCTATCACTAGAGGGGTCACCGGCAGGAGGAAGGAGGTCCTGATTCCTCTATATAGATCCTATCACTAGAGGGGTCACCGGCAGGAGGGAGGAGGTCCCGATTCCTCTATATAGATCTTTATATCACTAGAGGGGTCACCGGCAGGAGGAAGGAGGTCCTGATTCCTCTATATAGATCCTATCACTAGAGGGGTCACCGGCAAGAGGAAGGAGGTCCTGATTCCTCTATATAGATCCTATCGCTAGAGGGGTCACTGACAGGAGGAAGGAGGTCCTGATTCCTCTATATAGATCTATCACTAGAGGGGTCACCGGCAGGAGGTCCTGATTCCCCTATATAGATCCTGTCACTAGAGGGGTCACCGGCAGGAGGAAGGAGGTCCTGACTCCTCTATATAGATCCTATCACTAGAGGGGTCACCGGCAGGAGGAAGGAGGTCCTGATTCCTCTATATAGATCTATCACTAGAGGGGTCACCGGCAGGAGGAAGGAGGTCCTGATTCCTCTATATAGAGCCTATCACTAGAGGGGTCACCGGCAGGAGGAAGGAGGTCCTGATTCCTCTATATAGATCCTATCACTAGAGGGGTCACCGGCAGGAGGAAGGAGGTCCCGATTCCTCTATATAGATCTATATATCACTAGAGGGGTCACCGGCAGGAGGAAGGAGGTCCTGATTCCCCTATATAGATCTATCACTAGAGGGGTCACCGGCAGGAGGAAGGAGGTCCCGATTCCTCTATATAGATCTTTATATCACTAGAGGGGTCACCGGCAGGAGGAAGGAGGTCCTGATTCCTCTATATAGATCCTATCACTAGAGGGGTCACCGGCAGGAGGAAGGAGGTCCCGATTCCTCTATATAGATCTATCACTAGAGGGGTCACCGGCAGGAGGAAGGAGGTCCTGATTCCTCTATATAGATCTATCACTAGAGGGGTCACCGGCAGGAGGAAGGAGGTCCCGATTCCTCTATATAGATCTATCACTAGAGGGGTCACCGGCAGGAGGAAGGACAACTTTCTTGCCTTAGGATGCTATGGAGACTTTCCACACCACTGGCTGAGTACTGAGGACCTGGAGGTGGTCTCATCCTATTATGTACCAATGCATGTCCTGTGTTTGTGAGTAGATGCAGTTGGAGTTGGTGCAATCTCTTCTTTTGTTGTTGATTTCAGTGTATTTGAGGGCACCCCCAGTCCTGTGAGGGCAGCGAGACTTTGGTGTCATACCTCAGAGCCAGACAGGCAGACACGTTGTCAGCACCACATCTAAATGCAGGAGGTTTTATTACTGTTTATGCTTATTAGAGATCTCCATCCTTACCGCCCCCCCAATACCTTCCATCCCATTGATGTCTGCGGTCTCCTGGTATACATCTCCATCCTTACCGCCCCCCAATACATTCCATCCCATTGATGTCTGCGGTCTCCTGGTATACATCTCCATCCTTACCGCCCCCCAATACCTTCCATCCCATTGATGTCTGCGGTCTCCTGGTATACATCTCCATCCTTACCGCCCCCCAATACCTTCCATCCCATTGATGTCTGCGGTCTCCTGGTATACATCTCCATCCTTACCGCCCCCCCAATACCTTCCATACCAATGATGTCTGCGGTCTCCTGGTATACATCTCCATCCTTACCGCCCCCCAATACCTTCCATCCCATTGATGTCTGCGGTCTCCTGGTATACATCTCCATCCTTACCGCCCCCCAATACCTTCCATACCATTGATGTCTGCGATCTCCTGGTATACATCTCCATCCTTACCGCCCCCCAATACCTTCCATACCATTGATGTCTGCGGTCTCCTGGTATACATCTCCATCCTTACCGCCCCCCCAATACCGTCCATACCATTGATGTCTGCGGTCTCCTGGTATACATCTCCATCCTTACCGCCCCCCCAATACCTTCCATCCCATTGATGTCTGCGGTCTCCTGGTATACATCTCCATCCTTACCGCCCCCCCAATACCTTCCATCCCATTGATGTCTGCGGTCTCCTGGTATACATCTCCATCCTTACCGCCCCCCCAATACCTTCCATACCATTGATGTCTGCGGTCTCCTGGTATACATCTCCATCCTTACCGCCCCCCCAATACCATCCATACCATTGATGTCTGCGGTCTCCTGGTATACATCTCCATCCTTACCGCCCCCCAATACATTCCATCCCATTGATGTCTGCGGTCTCCTGGTATACATCTCCATCCTTACCGCCCCCCAATAACTTCCATCCCATTGATGTCTGCGGTCTCCTGGTATACATCTCCATCCTTACCGCCCCCCAATACCTTCCATCCCATTGATGTCTGCGGTCTCCTGGTATACATCTCCATCCTTACCGCCCCCCAATACCTTCCATACCATTGATGTCTGCGGTCTCCTGGTATACATCTCCATCCTTACCGCCCCCCCAATACCTTCCATACCATTGATGTCTGCGGTCTCCTGGTATACATCTCCATCCCTACCCCCCCCCCAATACCTTCCATCCCATTGATGTCTGCGGTCTCCTGGTATACATCTCCATCCTTACCACCCCCCCCCCCCAATACCTTCCATCCCATTGATGTCTGCGGTCTCCTGGTATACATCTCCATCCTTACCGCCCCCCAATACCTTCCATCCCATTGATGTCTGCGGTCTCCTGGTATACATCTCCATCCTTACCGCCCCCCCAATACCTTCCATCCCATTGATGTCTGCGGTCTCCTGGTATACATCTCCATCCTTACCGCCCCCCAATACCTTCCATACCAATGATGTCTGCGATCTCCTGGTATACATCTCCATCCTTACCGCCCCCCCAATACCTTCCATACCATTGATGTCTGCGGTCTCCTGGTATACATCTCCATCCTTACCGCCCCCCAATACCTTCCATACCAATGATGTCTGCGGTCTCCTGGTATACATCTCCATCCTTACCGCCCCCCCAATACCTTCCATACCAATGATGTCTGCGGTCTCCTGGTATACATCTCCATCCTTCCCGCCCCCCAATACCTTCCATACCATTGATGTCTGCGGTCTCCTGGTATACATCTCCATCCTTACCGCCCCCCCAATACCTTCCATCCCATTGATGTCTGCGGTCTCCTGGTATACATCTCCATCCTTACCGCCCCCCCAATACCTTCCATCCCATTGATGTCTGCGGTCTCCTGGTATACATCTCCATCCTTACCGCCCCCCCAATACCTTCCATACCAATGATGTCTGCGGTCTCCTGGTATACATCTCCATCCTTACCGCCCCCCCAATACCTTCCATCCCATTGATGTCTGCGGTCTCCTGGTATACATCTCCATCCTTACCGCCCCCCAATACCTTCCATCCCATTGATGTCTGCGGTCTCCTGGTATACATCTCCATCCTTACCCCCCCCCAATACCGTCCATCCCATTGATGTCTGCGGTCTCCTGGTATACATCTCCATCCTTACCGCCCCCCAATACCTTACATACCATTGATGTCTGCGGTCTCCTGGTATACATCTCCATCCTTACCGCCCCCCAATACCTTCCATCCCATTGATGTCTGCGGTCTCCTGGTATACATCTCCATCCTTACCCCCCCCCCAATACCGTCCATACCATTGATGTCTGCGATCTCCTGGTATACATCTCCATCCTTACCGCCCCCCAATACCTTCCATCCCATTGATGTCTGCGGTCTCCTGGTATACATCTCCATCCTTACCGCCCCCCAATACCTTCCATCCCATTGATGTCTGCGGTCTCCTGATATACATCTCCATCCTTACCGCCCCCCAATACCTTCCATACCATTGATGTCTGCGGTCTCCTGGTATACATCTCCATCCTTACCCCCCCCCCAATACCGTCCATCCCATTGATGTCTGCGGTCTCCTGGTATACATCTCCATCCTTACCGCCCCCCAATACCTTCCATCCCATTGATGTCTGCGGTCTCCTGGTATACATCTCCATCCTTACCGCCCCCCCCAATACCTTCCATCCCATTGATGTCTGCGGTCTCCTGGTATACATCTCCATCCTTACCGCCCCCCCAATACCTTCCATACCATTGATGTCTGCGGTCTCCTGGTATACATCTCCATCCTTACCGCCCCCCCAATACCGTCCATACCATTGATGTCTGCGATCTCCTGGTATACATCTCCATCCTTACCGCCCCCCCAATACCTTCCATACCATTGATGTCTGCGGTCTCCTGGTATACATCTCCATCCTTACCGCCCCCCAATACCTTCCATACCATTGATGTCTGCGGTCTCCTGGTATACATCTCCATCCTTACCGCCCCCCAATACCTTCCATACCATTGATGTCTGCGGTCTCCTGGTATACATCTCCATCCTTACCGCCCCCCCAATACCTTCCATACCAATGATGTCTGCGGTCTCCTGGTATACATCTCCATCCTTACCGCCCCCCAATACCTTCCATACCATTGATGTCTGCGATCTCCTGGTATACATCTCCATCCTTACCGCCCCCCAATACCGTCCATACCATTGATGTCTGCGGTCTCCTGGTATACATCTCCATCCTTACCGCCCCCCCAATACCTTCCATACCAATGATGTCTGCGGTCTCCTGGTATACATCTCCATCCTTACCGCCCCCCAATACCTTCCATACCATTGATGTCTGCGGTCTCCTGGTATACATCTCCATCCTTACCGCCCCCCCAGTACCTTCCATCCCATTGATGTCTGCGGTCTCCTGGTATACATCTCCATCCTTACCGCCCCCCCAATACCTTCCATCCCATTGATGTCTGCGGTCTCCTGGTATACATCTCCATCCTTTATGGTAAATTTGTACCACATTTCCTCTACACCAATCAGCTCTATACCGATCAGTAAGGTGTCCACCATTCTTTGGAGATACTGGGACAATCTGTACTCGGCACATCCATGTTTGTTTTACAGTCAGTGGGACATTTATATGATCTGTCAGCTGATGGAAAACGGACAATAAAGTGTCAGAAATCTCAGAATTTTCATCACCTACAAATAGAATAAACGTAACTCCTTCCTGCCGGGGTGACACAGACAGCTCTGCTGTTCTGGGCCGAGACTCTGCTCACTTGGTGTCCTGGCCCAGGAGGTGTCACCTGATTGATCCTGATTGCTGGTTAGGATCAGGAGCCCATGGGATGGGCTGTTGATCATGTGACCACTATGACATCCAATAACAGTGAGCACATGATCCGTACGTCCCCCTGCATCTCTCGGCATTAAGAAACCCCTAAAGGTCTGGTGGGAGCTAGCAGCAAGGGGTTAAAGTGATGAATGAGAGAACCTTCAGAGTAGTCATAGTTGACCAACCAGTAAAATCTAAAGATGAGTGTAACGGAACCGGACCCCGACTGCACCAATGTAACGGAACCGGACCCCGACTGCACCAATGTAACGGAGCCGGACCCCGACTGCACCAATGTAACGGAACCGGACCCAGACCGCACCAATGTAACGGAACCGACCCCGACTGCACCAATGTAACGGAACCGGACCCCGACTGCACCAATGTAACGGAACCGGACCCTGACTGCACCAATGTAACGGAACCAGACCCCGACTGCACTCGGGTATTTCCGTTAGACTCCCGCTTCCGTGTGCGAACACAGATCCACGGACACCACCGCTGACCATACAAGACGAGACAACCAGACTTGTATAAAAACAGGAAGTGGACGGCTTTATATTAACATGGATACAAGATATATACACAGGGCGGGGAAATACACCCAGTAACAGGAAACACATCAGCAGGCCGTCCCATCAGGGGGAAGGGCTGCCGGAAACACCCCCCACCAAGCCACTACAAACACATACATCCCATAATAGTTTGCTCCCAAGCAAGACACACAATAGAACAATGGGATGCAACCTCATGGCAGTGAAGAATGAACACCCCCCCACCCCAATAATAGAACATTCCACCCTGTACCCCTAACAGGCACAGGGTGACTTACACATAAGAGGGATATGGAGAGCTGAGACAGGGGTCTCCCCACCTCTCTAAAAGGGGCTGTGTTCCATGGGCCCCCCACCCAAAGTCACTCCCGTCACAACGAAACATGAAGCAAGACACTGGAATACACACATTAAACCATGTCTCTATCGGGACCATTCTTGTTTTCTGTTTTGCACATGTTAAAGTCATAATTTTAGGCCTGAAAGTTAGTAGAACCCCCAAACATGATATATTTTCCAAAATCAGAGACCCTGGAGAATAAAAGGGTGGTACTTCCAATTATTATATTATGTTATATTAAATGTTGTATCACATAAACACAAGACATTGGCCAGTCTTTGGTAAGATATAAAAGTTGAGGTTACACCACGTAAACATGCACTGTACATGCTAAGCCTCCATATTTCAGAGACCCATGACAGGACAATGAACTCCCAGACCTCATATGTCCATAGGCAAAGCTTTAGAAGCCTCTACAGGTCATCATCTCAGAGTCAACCAAGAATAACGGGCCGAGCATTATTCATGTCACACCAGTGAGTGCCGTGATATGTAACGTGTAATGCAATCAACATTTTCATATGTTGGGCCCCAGACGTGTGTGGTTACATATTTGCGTGTACATGGGGGCAAACCTTTAGGGTGGACCTTCCATTTTTTTTACACTTGTTGTCACTGAACTTTGTTGGTATCACACAGGAGACCGGTAGCTTCCAATGTGACAGCATATTTATAGTGACAGGTTCTCTAACCACCTCCCTTCCGGCTGTTGTATATAAACGGCCAGACGGTGGCACTGCAGGGCCGGGTGGGCATTTATAAACGGCTTCCCCACACCCTGATTGTGCGCGCTCCTTGGGAGCGCGCTGCACCGCGATTCGATGCCCGCTGTGTCCTCCGGACACAGTGGAACACCGATCGTCAGACGGGACCTCTGTGCGAGGTCACAATCGTGATCACTGATTGGCCAATCAGTGATCACATGCAGAGTAGTAAGCAAGATGTCACTTGTGACATCATTGCTTACTACCTGTGAAATGTGTGAATGATCACCAAGATCACATGGTACAGGGCCATTCACAACAGCCTTGTACCATGTGACAAGCTGTGACCAATCACAGCTCTCACAGTATTTCTCAATAGCTGCAAGAATGCAGAGAGGAGAAATGATTCCTCTTACATCCTATATGGGTGTAAAAGCAATCAATATAAAGAAAAAAAAAATTCTTCATCACCCCCCACAAGTAGTACCGTGTCACCATGGTAACACTGCACTGCTCGGGTGACAGGATGTAAAAAAAAAAACATAAATAATAATATATATAAATAAAAAAAGTTTAAAAATTATAATTTTTGGTTTTAAACTAATTTGGGTTATTTTTTTTACTAAACAGATAACAGAACAAATTTTGTCGAGATTTATGATGAAATATTATTTATTTGCAAATTTTTATAAGAAAAACACTTTTGTTCAAAATTTTTGGACTTTTTCATTTACATAACAAAAATAATAAAAATCCCAACGGAGAATAAATACCACCAAAATAAAGCTTTACCTGTCTCATATAAATGCTAAAAAATTCATCTGGGTGCAGTGTTGCATGACCGCGCAATTGTCATTCACAGTGTGATAGCGCTGAAAGCTGAAAATAGGCCTGGACTGGAAGGGGGGGGGGGGGGAGTGTCTGGACTGGAAGGCGGGGGGGAAGTGTCCGGACTGGAAGGCGGGGGGGAAGTGTCCGGACTGGAAGGGGGGGGGGGAAGTGTCTGGACTGGAAGGGGGGGGGGGGGGAGTGTCCGGACTGGAAGGGGGGGAAAGTGTCCGGACTGGAAGGGGGTGAAAGTGTCCGGACTGGAAGGGGGGGAAGTGTCCGGACTGGAAGGGGGGGAAGTGTCCGGACTGGAAGAGGGGGAAGTGTCCGGACTGGAAGGGGGGGAAGTGTCCGGACTGGAAGGGGGTGAAAGTGTCCGGACTGGAAGGGGGGGAAGTGTCCGGACTGGAAGGGGGTGAAAGTGTCCGGACTGGAAGGGGGTGAAAGTGTCCGGACTGGAAGGGGGGGAAGTGTCCGGACTGGAAGGGGGTGAAAGTGTCCGGACTGGAAGGGGGGGGAAGTGTCCAGACTGGAAGGGGGGGGAAAGTGTCCGGACTGGAAGGGGGGGGGGGGGGGGGAGTGTCCGGACTGGAAGGGGGGGGGGGAGTGTCCGGACTGGAAGGGGGGGGGGGAGTGTCTGGACTGGAAGTGGTTAATGAGACATCAGGGGCCTACTGGATGACGTCTGCCCTGCACTCCTCTGGAGAGGACAGAAAGCAGATGGCACTCCATCAACCTCTTCCCTGGACACAGCCGAAGGGGAAGGTGACAACAGAAACCAGAAAAGACCAAATCCTCCTCACCTCCAGGGTCCTCACCTCATCTACAGAGGTTCTGCCAACAGATGTCCCTGGACTTCCCCCTCTGTAACCGGCGACACCCATCATGATGGCCCCGGGCCTGGAGATGAGATGGCGGAGCATTGTGGGGTTGTCACGTGGGAAGCTGGTTCCGGGGTCGGTGGAAGGATCCGCTGTGTGTGTCCAGCCATCAGGTCACATCCATCTGAAAGCCAACAGTTGGCGGTGAGATATCCATACATGACACCACATCCCCGGTGCTACCAACGTATGACCTACATCACCGGCACCCAACGGGTTCAAATAGGAAGGTGGTGGGTTCAGGAACCTCAGAGAGGGGTAATGTACAAAAATGTATATACCCACCCCAGGAATGTATATACCACCCGAGGAATGTATATACCACCCGAGGAATGTATATACCACCCGAGGAATGTATATACCACCCGAGGAATGTGAAAACTACCTGTTTTTCTAACTAAATATCTCCTCCTGAGGTAATCTTCCCCCCCCCCCCTGCAGTGTGATCTCCTGAGGTAATCTCCCCCCCCCCCCAGCAGTGTGATCTCCTGAGGTAATCTCCCCCCCTCCCCCCCGAGGTGTGACCTCCTGAGGTAATCTCCCCTCCTGAGGTGTGATCTCCTGAGGTAATCTCCCCCCCGAGGTGTGACCTCCTGAGGTAATCTCCCCTCCTGAGGTGTGATCTCCTGAAGTAATCTCCCCCCCGATGTGTGATCTCCTGAGGTAACATCCCCCGAAGATGTGATCTCCTGAGGTAATCTCCCCCCAAGATGTGATCTGCTGAGGTAACATCCCTCTAACCGAGGTGTGATATCTTGAGGTAATCTCCCCCCCGAAGTGTGATCTCCTGAGGTAATCCCCCCCCCCCCCCCCCCGAGGTGTGATCCCCTGAGGTAATCCCCCCAAAGTGTGATCTTCTGAGGTAATCTTCCCCCGAAGTGTGATCTCCTGAGGTAATCCCCCCCCCCCCGAAGTGTGATCCCCTGAGGTAATCCCCCCAAAGTGTGATCTCCTGAGGTAATCTCCCTTCCTGAGGTGTGATCTCCTGAGGTAATACCACCCCCCACATGAGGTGTGATCTCCTGATGTTATATCCCCCCCCCCCCCCTTCCCCTCCAATGTGTGATCTCCTGAGGTAATTTCTCCCCCCCCCCCCGATGTGTGATCTCCTGATGTAATCTCCCCCCCCCGAGGTGTGACCTCCTGAGGTAACATCCCCCGAAGATGTGATCTCCTGAGGTAATCTCCCCCCAAGATGTGATCTCCTGAGGTAATCTCCCCCCAAGATGTGATCTGCTGAGGTAACATCCCTCTCCCAGAGGTGTGATATCTTGAGGTAATCTCCCCCCCGAAGTGTGATCTCCTGAGGTAATCCCCCCCCCCCCCCGAAGTGTGATCCCCTGAGGTAATTCCCCCAAAGTGTGATCTTCTGAGGTAATCTTCCCCCGAGGTGTAATCCCCTGAGGTAATCCCCCCAAAGTGTGATCTTCTGAGGTAATCCCCCCGAAGTGTGATCTCCTGAGGTAATCTCCCTTCCTGAGGTGTGATCTCCTGATGTTATATCCCCCCCCCCCCCCCGATGTGTGATCTCCTGAGGTAATTTCTCCCCCCCCATGTGCGATCTCCTGATGTAATCTCTCCCCCCCTCCCCCCCCCCGATGTGTGATGTCCTGATGTAATATCACCCCCCCCCCCCAAGGTGTGATCTTCTGAGGTAATCTTTCCCCGAGGTGTGATCTCCTGAGGTAATCTCCCCCCCCCCCCCCCCCCGAGGTGCAGAGGCGTAGCTGGGGGGGGGCAGGGGGGTAGATAAGTACCCGGGCGCCAAGGTACAGGGGCAGCAAAATGAGGCTTACAACCAGGGGTGTATTTGCCGCGAGGCAAACAAGGCATTTGCCTAGGGCGGCACTTTTTAGGGGGTCGGCGCGGTGCCGCTCCCCCCCTTCCAATGGAAGGGACACTTAGTACCGGGGCGGGCAGCGGGCTGCTGTGTCTTACCTGGCTCCGTGTCCCAGTCCCACCATTATCCAGTCCAGGAGGCGCTGCTGGGGGAGGGTAGAGAGGTCCGCAGGTCCGGTGTCTTCTTTTCCCTGGCCACGATGTGTGGGCGGGATGACATGCTGCCTCTATCATCTGGCCACACCCTCGGGATCACTGGACAGCCTATGGCAGCTTGTACCTCCCTCTGCAAGCTCCGCCTCCTCACCGGTGATTGGGCGCCAGAACTGTAGCTCAGGAAAGGCACACACCTGCGAGGAGGCGGAGCTTGGAGAGGAGGAGCCGAGCGGCAGCACGAAGATCGAGTGAGGGAGCGGACGGAGCAAATGAAGACAGCTGACCGGTAAGTGTGCCGTGCGGATGGGAGAAGGAAGGAGCCGAGGCTGGAGCAGAGGTCAGCAAGGTAAGTGTCATTGGTGTCAGTGGGAGGAGTAGAGCCCCATCATTGGTGTCAGTGGGAGGAATAGTGCCCCATCATTGGTGTCAGTGGGAGGAATAGTGCCCCATCATTGGTGTCAGTGGGAGGAATAGTGCCCCATCATTGGTGTCAGTGGGAGGAGTAGAGCCCCATCATTGGTGTCAGTGGGAGGAATAGTGCCCCATCATTGGTGTCAGTGGGAGGAATAGTGCCCCATCATTGGTGTCAGTGGGAGGAATAGTGCCCCATCATTGGTGTCAGTGGGAGGAATAGTGCCCCATCATTGGTGTCAGTGGGAGGAATAGTGCCCCATCATTGGTGTCAGTGGGAGGAATAGTGCTCCATCATTGGTGTCAGTGGGAGGAATAGTGCTCCATCATTGGTGTCAGTGGGAGGAATAGTGCCCCATCATTGGTGTCAGTGGGAGGAATAGTGTCCCATCATTGGTGTCAGTGGGAGGAATAGTGCTCCATCATTGGTGTCAGTGGGAGGAATAGTGTCCCATCATTGGTGTCAGTGGGAGGAATAGTGTCCCATCATTGGTGTCAGTGGGAGGAATAGTGCCCCATCATTGGTGTCAGTGGGGGAAATAGTGCCCTATCATTGGTGTCAGTGGGAGGAGTAGAGCCCCATCATTGGTGTCAGTGGGAGGAGTAGAGCCCCATCATTGGTGTCAGTGGGGGGAATAGTGTCCCATCATTGGTGTCAGTGGGAGGAATAGTGCCCCATCATTGGTGTCAGTGGGAGGAGTAGTGCCCCATCATTGGTGTCAGTGGGAGGAGTAGAGCCCCATCATTGGTGTCAGTGGGAGGAGTAGAGCCCCATCATTGGTGTCAGTGGGGGGAATAGTGTCCCATCATTGGTGTCAGTGGGAGGAATAGTGCCCCATCATTGGTGTCAGTGGAAGGAATAGTGTCCCATCATTAGTGTCAGTGGGAGGAATAGTGCCCCATCATTGGTGTCAGTGGGAGGAGTAGAGCCCCATCATTGGTGTCAGTGGGAGGAATAGTGCCCCATCATTGGTGTCAGTGGGAGGAATAGTGCCCATCATTGGTGTCAGTGGGAGGAATAGTGATCCATCATTAGTGTCAGTGGAAGGAATAGTGCCCCATCATTGGTGTCAGTGGGAGGAATAGTGCCCCATCATTGGTGTCAGTGGGAGGAATAGTGCCCCATCATTGGTGTCAGTGGGAGGAATAGTGCCCCATCATTGGTGTCAGTGGGAGGAATAGTGATCCATCATTAGTGTCAGTGGGAGGAATAGTTCCCTATCATTGATGTCAGTGGGAGGAATAGTGCCCCATCATTGGTGTCAGTGGGAGGAATAGTGCCCCATCATTGGTGTCAGTGGGAGGAATAGTGCCCCATCATTGGTGTCAGTGGGAGAAATAGTGCCCAATCATTGGTGTCAGTGGGGGGGAATAGTGCCCCATCATTGGTGTCAGTGGGAGGAATAGTGCCCCATCATTGGTGTCGGGGGGAGAAATAGTGCCCAATCATTGGTGTCAGTGGGGGGGAATAGTGCCCCATCATTGGTGTCAGTGGGAGGAATAGTGCCCCATCATTGGTGTCAGTGGGAGGAATAGTGTCCCATCATTGGTGTCAGTGGGAGGAATAGTGCCCCATCATTGGTGTCAGTGGGAGGAATAGTGCCCCATCGTTGGTGTCAGTGGGAGGAATAGTGCCCCATCCTTGGTGTCAGTGGGAGGAATAGCGCCCCGTCATTTGTGTCAGTGGGAGGAATAGCGCCCCGTCATTGGTGTCAGTGGGAGGAATAGCGCCCCGTCATTGGTGTCAGTGGGAGGAATAGCGCCCCGTCATTGGTGTCAGTGGGAGGAATAGCGCCCCGTCATTGGTGTCAGTGGGAGGAATAGCGTCCCGTCATTGGTGTCAGTGAGAGGAGTAGAGCCCCATCATTGGTGTCAGTGGGAGGAGTAGAGCCCCATCATTGGTGTCAGTGGGAGGAATAGCGCCCCATCATTGGTGTCAGTGGGAGGAACAGCGCCCCATCATTGGTGTCAGTGGGAGGAACAGCGCCCCATCATTGGTGTCAGTGGGAGGAACAGCGTCCCATCATTGGTGTCAGTGGGAGGAACAGCGTCCCATCATTGGTGTCAGTGGGAGGAACAGCGCCCCATCATTGGTGTCAGTGGGAGGAACAGCGCCCCATCATTGGTGTCAGTGGGAGGAACAGCGCCCCATCATTGGTGTCAGTGGGAGGAATAGCGCCCCATCATTGGTGTCAGTGGGAGGAGTAGCGCCCCATCATTGGTGTCAGTGGGAGGAATAGCGCCCCATCATTGGTGTCAGTGGGAGGAGTAGAGCCCCATCATTGGTGTCAGTGGGGGAGTAGCGCCCCATCATTGGTGTCAGTGGGAGGAGTAGAGCCCCATCATTGGTGTCAGTGGGAGGAATAGCGCCCCATCATTGGTGTCAGTGGGAGGAAAAGCGCCCCATCATTGGTGTCAGTGGGAGGAAAAGTGCCCCATCATTGGTGTCAGTGGGAGGAATAGCGCCCCATCATTGGTGTCAGGGAGAGGAAAAGCGCCCTGTCATTGGTGTCAGTGGGAGGAATAGCGCCCCTTCATTGGTGTCAGTGGGAGGAATAGCGCCCCTTCATTGGTGTCAGTGGGAGGAATAGTGCCCCGTCATTGGTGTCAGTGGGAGGAATAGCGCCCCGTCATTGGTGTCAGTGGGAGGAATAGCGCCCCGTCATTGGTGTCAGTGGGAGGAATAGCGCCCGTCATTGGTGTCAGTGGGAGGAATAGCGTCCCGTCATTGGTGTCAGTGAGAGGAGTAGAGCCCCATCATTGGTGTCAGTGGGAGGAGTAGAGCCCCATCATTGGTGTCAGTGGGAGGAATAGTGCCCCATCATTGGTGTCAGTGGGAGGAGTAGAGCCCCATCATTGGTGTCAGTGGGAGGAGTAGAGCCCCATCATTGGTGTCAGTGGGAGGAATAGTGCCCCATCATTGGTGTCACTGGGAGGAATAGTGCCCCATCATTGGTGTCAGTGGGAGGAATAGCGCCCCATCATTGGTGTCAGTGGGAGGAATAGCGCCCCATCATTGGTGTCAGTGGGAGGAATAGTGCCCCATCATTGGTGTCAGTGGGAGGAATAGTGCCCCATCATTGGTATCAGTGGGAGGAATAGCGCCCCATCATTGGTGTCAGTGGGAGGAGTAGAGCCCCATCATTGGTGTCAGTGGGAGGAATAGTGCCCCATCATTGGTGTCAGTGGGAGGAAAAGTGCCCCATCATTGGTGTCATTGGGGGGAATAGTGTCCCATCATTGGTGTCGGGGGGAGGAATAGTG